>NW_020687643.1:0-1165 GCF_002925995.2 Terrapene triunguis | reverse complement strand
TGCTCCGGCACACTCTGCGGGCTGTCCGCATCCTGCTCCGGCACACTTCTTTTAGGTGTAAAAGAGAGCATTCGGAAAATAAGAAAAGCTTCACTATTATGTGGCAGTTAATAGTATACTGTAAGTATCTTTGAATATCTTGCCAAGTAATATCTGATTGATATATATTGAAAACATAGTAAAAGCTTGTTAATATGCACTTTTGATATTCTGTAAGACTCAACATAGGATTCCTGAACTTAGGGAAAATTTTCCACAGAAATTGAAGCAAACAAAAATTAAAGAGCTTTTATTTTGGTGGCGGTGACTGTTCTGTACTCTGTAACATACCCATGATACCTATTATTAATATTAGCTTGTATATGAAAGGACTGAAGGGTAGTCAGTTGAGCTAGGCGGAGAATGGTAAGTCTGATTTGTAGACGACTGAGATTTCAAAATCTGTTTTTTTTCCAATTTGAAATGAAAATCAAAACTTCTGGGATTCTCCATGAAATAGAATTACAGTTTTAAATCCACTTCTGCCAAGAGCCCTAGATTATAGGCTCCCAACTACTTTGCAAAGAGTGCTCAGGGTCCTGGGACTTCCAAGACTTCCAGACTGAGCTCACCAGATGAGTAGCTGGGACCCTGAAGCACATGCTGACGAAGAGCCAGGTGGGCAACCTGGCAGGTGACCAAGCAGGTTTCCGGCAGGCAGAATTCTGTGTTTCCACAGAATGTTTGTATTTTAATGAACTGACAGATACTGACATAAAATAGCCTATGAAAATATAATACGATAGGTACAAACTAGCTCAGGGTCTAGAAAATTGTGCCCCTCCAACTTATTACAGTTTTTGAGAAAATCAGAGCAGTGGATAACAAACAGGCACATAAAATTTACTTTGTTTACAAAATAGTCTTTGTGACAAACATTAGCTTTTGTAAAATCTAAGGCACAGAGTAAGAGGTAGGATTCTGTCATGAAACAAACACTGCATAAAAAACAAAACCATGTGCAGAAATAAATACTAAAGAAGATTAATAGCATTGCCCCTCAAGAACCTATACTAGGACTGGTATTAAAATATTAATAACACTGGTCTACAATTTTTGAGAAGTCGTCTGCTTCAGAAATAAAATGTGCTATTTATTATGTATTTTGATGTGCTGAATTCAAATA
>NW_020687642.1:1227-2690 GCF_002925995.2 Terrapene triunguis | reverse complement strand
GGTATTTGTGTAGCCAGATGTATATTTTTGTCATATTTGAATAAAAACGTCTATATTTAGAGAGAATCTTCTTTTTCCTGTATCTCCTTTATTTATCAACCGATTTGGATAATATTTGAAATGGAGGCAGTTTTTTGGTTTGTTTGTTTGTTTGTTGTTTAAGAGACTCCTCATAGTGCGAGGCCCCAGCCTGTAGCTTAGTCAGTATATGCCTTAATCCAATGAGTCTCAAACTTTTGTACTGGTGACCCCTTTCACATAGCAAGCCTCTGAGTGTGACCCCCCCCCTTATAAATTAAAAACACTTTTTCAATATATTTAACACCATTATAAATGCTGGAGGCAAAGCGGGGTTTGGGATGGATGCTGACAGCGCATGACCCCCCATGTAATTACCTCGCAACCCCCAGTTTGAGAGCTCCCACCTTAATCCAACCCTCACCCCTGCGCTATACGGTAGCCCCAATGCTCTTTTCTGCTCTCACATAACTATCTCAAACATAGTCAGTCATACATAAGGTACTTCATTAACGACTTAGATATTGGCATAGAAAGTACGCTTATTAAGTTTGCGGATGATACCAAACTGGGAGGGATTGCAACTGCTTTGGAGGACAGGGTCATAATTCAAAATGATCTGGACAAATTGGAGAAATGGTCTGAGTTAAACAGCATGAAGTTTAACAAAGACAAATGCAAAGTGCTCCACTTAGGAAGAAAAAATCAGTTTCACACGTACAGAATGGGAAGAGACTGTCTAGGAAGGAGTACGGCAGAAAGGGATCTAGGGGTTATAGTGGACCACAAGCTAAATATGAGTCAACAGTGTGATGCTGTTGCAAAAAAAGCAAACATGATTCTGGGATGTATTAACAGGTGTGTTGTGAGCAAGACACGAGAAGTCATTCTTCCTCTCTACTCTGCTCTGGTTAGGCCTCAGCTGGAGTATTGTGTCCAGTTCTGGACACCGCATTTCAAGAAAGATGTGGAGAAATTGGAAAGGGTCCAGAGAAGAGCAACAAGAATGATTAAAGGTCTTGAGAACATGACCTATGAAGGAAGGCTGAAAGAATTGGGTTTGTTTAGTTTGGAAAAGAGAAGACTGAGAGGGGACATGATAGCAGTTTTCAGGTATCTAAAAGGGTGTCATAAGGAGGAGGGAGAAAACTTGTTCACCTTAGCCTCTAAGGATAGAACAAGAAGCAATGGGCTTAAACTGCAGCAAGGGAGGTCTAGGTTGGACATTAGGAAAAAGTTCCTAACTGTCAGGGTGGTTAAACACTGGAATAAATTGCCTAGGGAGGTTGTGGAATCTCCATCTCTGGAGATATTTAAGAGTAGGTTAGATAAATGTCTATCAGGGATGGTCTAGACAGTATTTGGTCCTGCCATGCGGGCAGGGGACTGGACTCGATGACCTCTCGAGGTCCCTTCCAGTCCTAGAATCTATGAATCTATGAAAA
>NW_020687642.1:0-1127 GCF_002925995.2 Terrapene triunguis | reverse complement strand
TTAAACTGCAGCAAGGGAGGTCTAGGTTGGACATTAGGAAAAAGTTCCTAACTGTCAGGGTGGTTAAATACTGGAATAGATTGCCTAGGGAGGTTGTGGAATCTCCATCTCTGGAGATATTTAAGAGTAGGTTAGATAAATGTCTATCAGGGATGGTCTAGACAGTATTTGGTCCTGCCGTGCGGGCAGGGGACTGGACTCTATGACCTCTCGAGGTCCCTTCCAGTCCTAGAATCTATGAATCTACTTACAGTTTCTTGCAATACCAGTCCAGTTCCTTGTGTTACCGCTGCACAAACACCCTACCCAGACCGGATTCCCTACTCCAGTGCTCAACTCAGGCAAACAAGATTTAAGAGGTAAATTGTTCAGGCAAATCATATTGAGGAGCCCCACCACCTGGTAAAGGTCGTTGGGTGCTAAAGGGCTTGGCCACCAAAGCCTCATTAAAAAGCTCTCAACTTGCCTGGCAGGCCACTAGGCTCAGCACAAGTTCCCTCCAAGGATCGAAACCACACTGTAAAATTTAGTCAAGCAGCAACCACACTACACCACACACAACAAACTCAGCCCAAGGGTCACGGAGTTGCTCCTTCACCTGGTCAACTGCCTCGTAAAACTCACATTAACCACTCCTGTTCCCTAGCTTCTCTCATCCCTTAGGAGAGGGCTTTTTAAAGCCTTGTTCTCCCTGAGTAGCCTCACCCCCTGGTTAGGGGTTGATGGGTGGTAAAGGGCTTGGGGATGAAAGCCTCCTTATGCAGCTCTCCACTTGCATAGCAGGCTGCTAGCCTCAGCACAAGGTCCCTCAAACAGCCCACACTATATACTTCAATCAAGTAGTAAGCAAACCACACACACACTACAGACAACAGGCTCACCCCAAAGGTCACCTAGTTGTTTCTCCTTCACCTGGAGAATTCCCTCATAAAACTCTCCTGTTCTCTAGCTCCTCTGGTCTCTTAGGAGCAGGCTTTTCAAAGCCTTGTTCTTCCTGAGGAGCCCCACCCCCTCCATTTCTTGCCCAGTTTCCTCCTCTGGGCCCCCTCCTTCAGCTGCAGAACTCTGCCAGCTAACAATTGGGACAGTTTCCATAATTAATGGACAACACCTCTCCTGGCCCTGAG
>NW_020687641.1:0-1419 GCF_002925995.2 Terrapene triunguis | reverse complement strand
CCCCCACAACTGGAGACTCCACCCAGTCTCCGTGCGGCTCCCGGCCCCCCTCCCCCCACCCAATTTGGCCGATTGGCAGAGCTGTCCGTCAGCCCCGCGTCCCCGCTGCGAGAATGGACACTGTCCCCTCAGGGGGCCAGGAGTGGGGTCGGGGGGGTCACGGGAGCCCCCCCCCCATTACCAACATAAGGCTACAGACATGGGGGGGCCACACAGCCCGGCCTGGTGCCTTTGGAGGCTGGGTGTGGGGGGCAGAGTCCTGTTGAACCCCCATCACGGGTCGGCCACTGAACAAGCATCAGATGGGGCCGGATGGGAGCGTCCCCATCCTGGGGCAGATTGGGGCTGGCGACCCTAGAGGGGAGAGGCCCTGTGCCCTGTTCCCTGCCCCCGGAGCTGGCTGGCCCATGGGGGAGGGTTTGGAGGCTGGGGGGCGGGCAGTGCAGGCAGGGCCTCGGTGGTGCCCGTCACTCGCTGTCCCAGCTGAGCTGACGCTAATTAAAACTCCATTAAACTTTATTAAGTGGCTCCACTTCCGACCTCATTAAATGCTGATGAGGAGAGAGACGCCACCCCACTCTCTCTCGCCCACCCCTGCCAGGCTGCTCTGACCTCTGGGCTCAGGGCCGAGGACAGGGTGGGGGGCGCCACCGAGGAGCCAGGCGATTGGCTGAGGAAGGGGATACCCCAAAGTGCAAACAGCTCAGTCCCTCACTCCTATGTCATCCAGCCCCGGAACCTTCCAGCCCTGGAACCTTCCCACCCTCACTGTTCTAGTCATGGAACCTTCCAGCTCCAACATTCCAGCCCCGGAACCTTCCCATCCCCAATGTTCCAGCTCCGGAGTCATCCCACGCCAACCTCCCAGACCCAGAACCTTCCCAGACCCACTGTTCTAGTCATGGAACCTTCCAACTCCAACATTCGAGTCCTGGAACCTTCCCACCCCCAAAGTTCCAGCCCTGGAATCTTCTCACCCCCACTCTTCCAGTCATGGAACCTTCCAGCCCTGGAACCTTCCAGCACCAATGTTCAAGCCCCAGAATCTTCCCACCTCCAACGTTCCAGACCCGGAACCTTTCTACCCCCACTTTTCTAGTCATGGAGCCTTCCAACCCCAACATTCCAGCCCCGGAACCTTCCCATCCCCAATGTTCCAGCGCCAGAGTCGTCCCACGCCCAACGTCCCAGACCCAGAATCTTTCCAGCCCCACTGTTCTAGTCATGGAATCTTCCAGCCCCAACGTTCCAGCCCCGGAACCTTCCCATCCCCAATGTTCTAGTCATGGAACCTTCCAGCCCCAATGTTGCAGCCCCGAATCTTCCCACCCCCAACATTCCATCCCCAGAATCTTCCAACCCCAACGTTCCAAGTCCGGAGACGTCCCACGCCCAACGTCCCAGACCCGGAACTTTCCC
>NW_020687640.1:0-3947 GCF_002925995.2 Terrapene triunguis | reverse complement strand
CCGGCTTCCTGCGATTCACCATGACTCTCAGCCAGCCAGTAAAGCAGGTGGTTTATTTAGACGACAGGAATACAGTCCAAGACAGGTCTTGCAGGCACAGACAACAGGACCCCCTCAGTTAGGTCCATCTTGGGGTCCCCGGGCACCCTAGCCCCCTTGGGAGGTCAGATCCCCGTCTGCCTCCCAGCCATTCCACCAGCCAGCTCCTGAAAAACCCCCCTTCAGCCACCCCTCCCCCAGCCTTTGTTCAGTTTCCCCGGGCAAAGGTGTCACCTGGCTTTTAACCCCTTCCTGGGTTCTCATGGTACATGCTCAGGTATTCTCCCATCCCCCAATGCAGACCGTCCTAGCCACACTCCCCTGTCAGCATTCACAGACCACAGTAAGAACAGTCCCAGTTTGTCACACATGTCAACCCTGCTCCAGTGCTTGTGGGAGAAGTGTGGGGTCCAACACACCTGGGCCTCAGCCTACCACCCTCAGTCCAACGGGCTAGTGGAGAGGTTCAATGGGACCCTAAAGAGGATGCTGAAAACCTTTATGGACCAGCACCCGCAGGACTGGGACAAGTATTTACCCCACCTGCTGTTCGCATATAGGGAAGTGCCCCAGGAATCCACAGGGTTCTCCCCGTTCGAGTTGCTGTACGGAAGGAGGGTGAGGGGGCCCCTGGACTTGATGAGGGCCGAGTGGGAGGGGAAGACCTCTCCCGATGGGGAATCAGTGGTAGAGTATGTACTGACTTTCCGGGAAAAGCTCGTGGAGCTCATGGGCTTGGCTAGGGGGAACCTAGCAAGGGCCCAGAGGAAGCAGAAGGTCTGGTACGACCGCTCAGCACGTGCCCGCTCATATGCTACCGGGGACCAGGTGATGCTCCTCATCCCTGTGAGGAAGAACAAGCTGCAAGCGGCCTGGGACGGCCCCTTCACGGTCAGCAGACAGGTAACCAAGGTGAACTATGTGGTGGAACTGTCCAACCGGGCTCATAGCCACCGGGTGTATCACGTCAACATGATGAAGCCATACTGGGACAGGGAGAAGTTGTTGCTGGCTGTGTGTGGGCAGTGGGAGGGGAAAGGAGAGGACCCCCTGGTGAGACTCCTCCCTGAGGCTGGGGCTAACTCCTCGAATCAATTCCCCTCTCAGACCAGCTAACCCCTGCCCAGCAGGCAGAGATCAGAGAGGTGCTGCATTCATACCGGCAGCTGTTCTCCAGCCGGCCTGGGCTCACTAACCTGGCTGTCCACCGGGTGGAGACGGGAACCAACCCTCCCATCAGGTGTTCCCCATTCAGGGTCACTGGGAAAACAGCCCAGGACCTGGAGAGAGAGGTCGGGGACATGCTGGCTTTAGGGGTGATCCAGCCATCCGCCAGTCCCTGGGCCTCGCCCGTGGTGCTGGTCCCCAAGAAGGACGGGTCGATCCGGTTCTGTGTGGACTATCGGAAGCTCAATGCCATCACCGTGTCCGATGCCTACCCCATGCCTAGGACCGATGAGATCCTAGACAAGTTGGGGGGTGCCCGGTGTGACGAACTGAGACTGTTCTTTGGTGGACCTCCCAATGCGCAGCCCCCTCTGCCTGCACAGCTCCACCAGGTCACTCTTGAGGCGTTTAGCATACATCCTCCTGCTGGCCACACACCGGCCTGTGCTCTCCGCTTTCCACCGTCCCAGGGGAACCCCTAGTGTGCCAGCCCCTCTTCAGGTCACCACCTCTCTGCCAGGGTCGAGCTGCAGACTCCTCCGCCCCGGGACCGCTCGTTGCGATCCCCCAGGGGACCCTGTTACTGCAAAAGTCCTTCTCACTGGTCACACACTCCCAGGAGTTAATCGCCCCCTGAAACCGTCTCTCTCTGATTCTTCAGCCCACCTGGTCCCCGTCGATCCCCCTTCGTTTTGCTGCTCCCCAGTCACTTACTGCAGGAAGCGCCGTCCACGGGGTGCAGTAGATCCCACCTCTGCCACCAGTTGTCGCGGAGTGTGGGGGGACTCAGGGCCCTGCACCCCCGGCGTCCTGCGATTCACCATGACTCTCAGCCAGCCAGTAAAGCAGAAGGTTTATTTAGACGACAGGAATACAGTCCAAGACAGGTCTTGCAGGCGCAGACAACAGGACCCCCACAGTTAGGTCCATCTTGGGGTCCTTGGGCACCCCAGCCCACCTCCTGGGGTCAGAGCCCTCTCTGCCTTCCAGCCACCTCACCAGCCAGCTTCCCAGACTCCCCTTGTTCAGTTTCCCGGGCCAAGGTGTCACCTCGCCTGCCCCCCTTCCTGGGTTCTCATGTTACATGCTCAGGTATTCTACTTCAGTCATTCTCCCATCCCCCAATGCAGACTATCCTAGCCACACTCCTCTGTCAGCATTCACAGACCACTTTAAGAACAGTCTCAGTTCGTCACACCCGGTACCTCACTACCATGGATCTTACCAAAGGCTACTGGCAGGTGCCTCTGGACCCGGAGGCCAGGGCGAAGTCCGCCTTCACCACCCCAATAGGGCTCTTCGAGTTCCTGGTCCTGCCTTTCGGCCTCAAGGGGGCACCTGCCACCTTCCAGCGCCTGGTGGATCAGTTACTAAGGGGGATGGAGGACTTTGCTCTAGTGTATATTGACGATATCTGTGTCTTTAGCCAGACCTGGGAGGAACATGTGTCCCAGGTGAAGAGGGTGCTGGGTCGCCTCCAGGATGACTGACCATAAAAGCTGAAAAGTGCATGTGGGGATGGCAGAGGTTTTATACCTGGGCCACAAAGTTGGGGGTGGCCACCTGAAGCCGGAGTTGGCCAAAGTGGAGGCAATCAAGGCCTGGCCCGCCCCCCAGACTAAGAAGCAGGTCCAGGCTTTCATTGGGATGGCAGGGTACTACCGGAGGTTTGTGCCCCACTTTAGCTCCCTGGCAGCACCCCTCACGGAGCTGTATCGAAAGGGAAAGCCGGACAAGGTGGTCTGGACCGAGCAGTGCCAGAGGACTCTATGTGCGCTGAAGGGGGCACTTATCCAGGGCCCGGTGCTGGTAAACCCGGATTTTAACAAACCCTTCCTGGTGTTCACCGACGCCTCGGACACAGGGCTGGGGGCGGTGCTGATGCAAACTGATACTAAGGGGGAGAGACACCCCATTGTGTACCTGAGCAAGAAGCTGCTGCCCCGGGAGCAGCACTATGCGGCCATCGAGAAGCAATGCCTGGCCATGGGGTGGGCCCTTAACAAACTGCAGCCAGATCTATTTGGGCGGCGCTTCACCGTGTACACCGACCATTCGCCCCTGACGTGGCTGCACCAAATGAAAGGGGCTAATGCCAAGCTGCTGAGGTGGGCCCTGCTCCTCCAGGGGTATGACATGGAGGTGGTCCATGTGAGGGGGAGTGCCAATGTTATAGCGGATGCTTTATCGCGGGGCGGGGACCCTGAACTTCCCCAGGTCACTGGCTAAGTGACCCTGCTCCGTTCAGCCTCGACGGGGGGAGAGATGTGACGAAGTGGGGGGTTTTCTTGTTTTCTGTGGAGTTTTCAATGGTTTGATGCAGAGGGGGTGGGACTCAGTTTCCCTGGGTGTTACTGGTTTAACGAGGTGAGGGGAGAGGGAGTTTGTTTTGCAGAGGACCGGAGAGAGGACTTGGGGACCCAGCCGATGGCCGGGAGGATGGATACCCCAGCGACCGGTGACCTGGTGACCCAGCTAAGGAGGCCCAGCTAAGGAGACGCAGCCGGTTCTGGCCAGTGGGCGGACAATGGGCTGCAGAGTGAGGACCCAGTGACCTAACCAGCCGGTTCCAGCCAGAGGGAGAAGCAGGAGAGGAGGCCCCGGTTTACGACCCTGTTTACCTGGAGAGAAGACAATGGACAGAGGCGGGGCCTGGGGCCGGGGATCTCAGATGCCCAGCTGGGAAGCAGGGGGGCTCTGGGCTGGAGAGGGGGAGCAGGCAGAGCCCACCTGGATGCAGA
>NW_020687639.1:0-3139 GCF_002925995.2 Terrapene triunguis | reverse complement strand
GTGCAGATAACTTCTGCTATGTTTGTGGTGAAGTGACTTTTGCATCACAAAAGCGCAGTATAACCACTATGGTTAAGAAAGCCTATCACCTTTATTTTGGCTGCAAAATTGGAGATCAGGACAAGAGGTGGGCCCCACACATATGCTGCAACACTTGTGCAACAAATCTTCGCCAGTGGTTGAACAGGAAAAGGAAATCTATGCCTTTTGCAGTGCCAATGATTTGGAAAGAGCCAACAGATCATACCAGCAATTGTTACTTCTGCATGGTGCCTCCAGTTGGGAAAGGTGTGTCAAAGAAGAAAAAGTGGACTGTGCATTATCCAAACATTCCATCAGCTATACGCCCAGTACCCCACGGAGAAGGACTGCCGGTTCCTGATGCACCAGAATCATTCTCACTTGAGTCAGACGAGGAAGAGGAAGAGGATGAAACTTCTGGTCCTGAACCATCAATGTCACAGGACCCACATTTTCTCCCATCCTCCTCCTCTGAACCACACCTCATAACACAAGGTGAACTGAATGACCTTGTCAGGGATTTGGAACTACTCAAGAGTAAGGCAGAGCTGTTGGGCTCCAGACTACAGCAGTGGAATCTCCTGGCAGGTGATGTTAGGGTTTCCATGTTCCGTGACCGTCAAAAGGACCTTGTCCCATTCTTCTTCATGGAAGGTGATCTTGTAGCCTGCAACAACATCGATGGTGTGATGGCAGCCCTCAGCATCGTTCACGATCCAGATGAGTGGAGACTGTTCATTGATTCATCGAAGACGAGTCTTAAAGCTGTTTTACTGCATAATGGCAATGTTTTGCCATCAATTCCAGTTGGTCATGCAGTCCATATGAAGGAAACCTATGACAACATGAAACAACTTTTGAGGTGCATAAACTATGACCAACATCAGTGGCAGCTTTGTAGCCATTTGAAGGTTGTTGCTCTCTTGCTTGGTCTGCAGACTGGATACACAAAGTACTGCTGTTTTCTCTGCGAATGGGATAGTCGTGCAAGAGATTCCCACAACATCAAGAAAGATTGGCCACTCCGACAGTCATTGGAGCCTGGGAGGAAAAGTGTTCAGCATCCACCACTTGTTGAATCAAGGAAGATTTTGTTACCACCCTTACACATCAAGCTGGGTCTGATGAAGAACTTTGTCAAGGCCATTGACAAAACACAAGCAGCTTTCAAGTACCTCCGTGGAAAATTTCCAAGGTTAAGTGAAGCTAAGATAAAGGAAGGTGTCTTTGTTGGTCCTCAGATTCGTGAACTTCTTCGAGATGATGCATTTGACCATGCACTGCGTGGCAAGGAAAAGACGGCATGGAAAGCCTTCCAGTTAGTGGCAATAAATTTTCTCGGAAACAACAAGGCAGACAACCACAGGTTGTTGGTGGAAAACCTCCTCAAGGCATACAAAAGCCTTGGTTGCAACATGTCACTAAAGATACATTTTTTGCACTCTCATCTAGATTTTTTTCCACCGAACTGCGGAGCAGTGAGCGACGAGCACGGCGAGCGATTTCCCCAGGACATTGCAACAATGGAGAAACGCTATCAGGGCAAATGGAGCCCATCAATGCTTGCAGACTATTGCTGGACAGTGACAAGAGATGCTCCATTTAATGAATACAAGAGACAAGCCAAGAAGCGCCGAGTAGACACTGAATAGGACTAAACTATGTACAGAATAGTTTTTTGCCTTTTGTTTCATAATAAATTTTATTTATATAACCCTTTTGCTGATTTTTAAAGTGTTACATAAACAGGACAGGTGTTTCTATATCTATATCAAAGTTACACACATTTTTACACAATATCAGGCAAACCAGCTTGGATCTCTCACTATTCATGTCTCTGTACTAATTGTGCTCTGCATCATTTCACAAAAAAGTTATTTAACTGAGCTTGACATTTGTCATTATACTGAGATTTCTAAAAATACCCTTCTAGAAAAACTTCCATTTGGCTTCCCAGTAAAGAAAAGGACTTTATATAGCTTGTTTGTTTGAACTTCGAGGCCAATACAGTCCCTGAAATGACACTGGCTTGGTTAGTGTTGTGCCCCATTTCTCACAGTACTCGTGATGGGTTGGATTGTCACAGCCCAGCTCAGCCACACAAGGGAGTAAATATTATCTTTTCCAAGTAGACCCCGCTGATATGGGGATGCCCCTTTAAAGGAAGGCCCTGGGACAGGTATGGACAGGGGAGTCCCTCCAGTGGAGGGAGAGGTGAGTGTCAGAGGTAGGGTTACCATACGTCCGGATTTTCCCAGACATGTCCGGCTTTTTGGTCCTCAAATCCCTGTCCAGGAGGAATTTCCAAAAAGCCAAACATGTCTGGGAAAATAGGGAGGCATGGTAAGGGGACCGCCTCCTCCCCGGGCTCCAACTTTCCCGGCTCCTGCCGCTCTCCACCGCGGCGGGGACCGAAGCAACTTCCCCAGCGCAGCAGCCGGGGGGCTGGGAGGGAGGAGGGGGAATGTGGGGTGCTCGGGAGGGGGCGGAGTTGGGGGGGGGAAGGGGAGGGGGTGGGGTTGGGGCGGGGAAGGGCGGAGTTGGGGCGGGGGCCCCGTGGAGTGTCCTCTCTTTGCACTATTGAAATATGGTAACCCTACCCTAGGAAGAGGCCAGGGCTCTGCCCCAGAGCCAGCTGCATTGCTCCCTGGGCACAAGCAAGGTGTGTTTTCACAACCTAGGAACAAAGCCTGCAGGCCATGCTTGGGGGCGGAGCTCAGTCCAGCCAGGAAGAAAAGGATGATCATGGGGGAGGGATGTGGCTAATCAGCTCCCAGCACCAGGCTGGGGCCACAGGGGCTGGGGCGAACTCCCGGCTGCACACACAGCGGCCTGCCGCTAGGGGCAAGGGCGGCGCTGTCCCCTCTGCGCGCCGCTAGGGCGGCGGGAGACTTTGTCGCGGGCCGAGCCAAGAGGACACGGCAGGGGTCGGACGGACACCCGCCCGGAAGGATGGTCCAGGCCGGGACCGTACCAAGCCCCAGCAGGCGCAGAGCGGAGACAGCGCTCCCCCTGCCAGGCCAGTGAGTCTGCCCGGCCGGGGCGGGGCCAGGGAGCGGTGGCCCCACGTGGTTTCTTCCGCAGGCTCAGCGCCTGCAGCATGGAGCGGACGGCGCTG
>NW_020687638.1:0-1867 GCF_002925995.2 Terrapene triunguis | reverse complement strand
TCAGCAGTGTGTGCAGTTTCTTAAATTCACCTGCAATCATCTCTCTCCTGTTCTTCACGTTCCCCTTGAGAAAGAAAAATAGGAAGGGCACAGAGAAAAGTGAGCCAGATGCTGCGTTACACAGGCTAGGCCTCTGTCCATGAAGCAGGGGATATTAGACCAGTATCAGATTTGTAAGGATATTTACTTTTTTGGGAAATGTACCATAAAGGGTTTGTTTTAGTTCAGAATTAATAAGGCCAGTTCCATAGCGAGGTTGTCTAGGGTGCTTTGTAAAGCCGAAGTATGTTATTGCAGGTGGCATGGGACGGACACAGTGGAGTGGGCAGAAATCAAGGGAACAGGAGAGATTTACAGGAGGCTTCCCAGGGCGTCCATGGGGGGATTTGGGTGCCAAGTGTTGGGCCCTCAGACACCAAGGGGCGCCGTTGCAGCGGGTTGTGGGTGATGCTCCTTCTCTGACAACCTGCTCCCAGGGCTGCAAAGTTCAGGACATTGGGCACCATCCTGAGGCTCACATGGGTGTTGGGCACCCAGGGCATTGTCAGGGCTGGCTTTGCCCTCACCCAGCCTGGCAGAGTGCCCCATGCCGATGTGACCAGTGCCCCTGGGATCGCAGCCTTTAGGGAGCCCTCTAGGCTCACAGAGCAGCGGGTTGGCGGATGCCAGCTGTGTCCCCACCTGCTCTCTGAAAGGAGCCGTGGGAACGATGCTGAGCTGGTGCTGATCCTCGCTGGGGGAGGGGCTGGCTACTCTGCACTAGCCTCTCTAGCTCCCCTGCAGCTCAGCACAGAGGTGTTGGGTGATCCTGGGGGGAGCCTGCCCCCCAGTGAGACTCGGGCCACAGTGATGTTGGGGAAAGTCCCTCTTACTCTCCCTGAGATGCCAACATGGCCAGGGGCTTCAGCAGCTTCCCCCGCCCTTGTCCCCTGCCCCAGAGCCCTCCTCCCTGAAACCCCAGTACATGAGCCCCAGCCCTTCCCCACACCAGTCTGTGCCTTGTGCTGACCCCCGCATCTTCCCTGTGCGGGGCTCTAACCCGTCTGTCTGTCCAGCTCCCTGTGTGGTGGGGGAGGGGCTGTGCTCAGTGTCTGTCTGAAGAGGCAGCTGTTTGAGCACTGTAACTTCCACCTCCTGCCTCTGGCCCAGCTAACCCGAGTCCCCAGCACAGCCTCCAGCATCCCTGGGCCCATCTGCCAATGGGCTTTGGACACTGACTCATCCGCTAGACCACCCCCACCCTGCCCCTGGGAGCGCTGCAGCCATGGGGCACTCAGACAACTCGGGTACAGCCCTGACAAGCCCCAGCTCCCTCAGGAGCCCCTGCTGGCACCTGCCCCAGGCTTTGTGCATGTGGCCTGGACCCTGCAAAGGGCCATGGGCCTGCAGCCTCCTTCCCCTCCTGCCCCCTGGGAGCTGATGAGTTACAGCTAATTCGAGTGGCGCAGCATTATCGTATCCGGAACATCTCCCCACATCAGACACAGACAGCGCATCCTTCATGGGGCCTGTCACCTCCCGTCCCTGCTCCCGCCCATGGGGATACTCCCCACCTGGCTCAGGCCCATGATAGCCCCTCTCAGTGGGTGACTGGCAGCCCCTGCTGGGCCTCGTCTCACAGTCGCTGGGGCTACAGTTACTCTGCCGAGTGACACTGATCATTGGGCCGTGACCTCTGGTGATGTAGGACGTAACTCGCTCTCACGGGGCAATAATCAATGGTTTCAGAACCACCCCAGTGACTGTCCCAAGGGGCAGCCGTCTCCAGGGCGCCGGCTGGGCACTTTGCTAGACACATTCAAACCTGGGTGTTAATTGTTATCCACCTAAATCCCTACTGTCTGAGGAACTGAGCTCCAACTGCTTC
>NW_020687637.1:824-1061 GCF_002925995.2 Terrapene triunguis | reverse complement strand
GTCCGGCCCCCCCGGGCTGTATGAGGGCGGCCGTAGGGGGGCAGAGCCGGGTCTGTCTGCCCCCTGGGGCCCAGGCCAGGGGCCGGGAGTGTCTCTGAGCCCTGGGCTGGATTGTCCTGTGGGTCTCACCCTCCACTCAGCACGTGGCAGAGCCGGGGGGCAGCGAGGGGACCCCTAAGGGGTAGGTCAGATGGGGGAGGGGATAGATAGAGGGGGTGGGGGGAGGGACGATGCGGG
>NW_020687637.1:0-724 GCF_002925995.2 Terrapene triunguis | reverse complement strand
CGCCGCCGCCCCCCGCCCTTCGCCCCCCCGCCATGCCCCCGGGGGGGTGACCCCGCTCCCCGCCCGTTGGGGGGGCCGGGGGAGCAGAGACCCCCCCGCGGCCCCACCTGTAGGATGGGAGGCGGCTGAGCCCCCCCCGCCTCCCCCGCCCCTTCTTCTCCGTCCTGCCCCCCCGCCCCCCCTTCGCCATGGGCTGTAACATGTGCCTGGTGCAGAAGCCCGAGGAGCAATACAAGGTCATGCTGCAGGTAGGGGGGGCTGCGGGGGGGGCTGGGGGCTGCAGGGGGGGCTGCAGGGGGGGCTGCGGGTGGGCTGCAGGGAGGGGGAGCTGGGGGCTGCGGGGGGTGCAGGAAGGGGGCAGGGCTGGGGCAGGGGCTGCGGGGCGGGCTAGGGGGGTCGCTGTGGGGGTGCAGAGGGGCTGGGGGGGCGCTAGGGCTGGGGAAGGGGCTGCAGGATGGGAGGGGGAGGGGCTGGGGGATGCCGCAGGGGGAGGGGAGGGGAAGGGAGCAGGTACCAGTCTCAGGAAGGTTGCCTAGCAACCAACCTCCCCCCCCCATCACTGCTGGTTTTTGGGTCTGGGGGAATTAATAAATGATGGGGGAGGGGCTGCGACTGCCCAGACCGGGACCCCCCCATCCAGTCACCCTCCCCCAGCTCCATCTCATCCACCCCCATCTCCCCCCCACCCCCATCCCCCGTCCCCCCACCCCCATCCCCCATCCCC
>NW_020687636.1:0-2305 GCF_002925995.2 Terrapene triunguis | reverse complement strand
GCTTTGGTGGGTAAAAAACCTCACTTCTTCAGATGCATGACTCCATGCATCTGAAGAAGTGAGGTTTTTTACCCACCAAAGCTTATGCCCAAATAAATCTGTTAGTCTTTAAGGTGCCACCGGACTCCTTGTTGTTTTAAACAGTGTCTAGGAACTACATAATACTGTTGTAATTCCTCCTTTAGGCTACCACATCTGTAAGTGAAGACTTACAATATCAATACAGCGCTCAAGTGAAAGCCCTTTTCCAGTCCCCTTCCTCCCCCTTATGGAAACAGCTGGTGGTTCAAAATCCCTGTTATTATTCTGCACTCCTCTGGTGTCTTTTTATTATTTCTCTGTCCTCACTGGGGTACGCAAAACCTGCCTTGTTTACAGTCATTTGTGAACCTTTAGCCCTTTTCCAGGTCAGTCATGGAGATCTTACACAGGAGCAGGCTAAACATCCCATTAATCCCCCCACACACCCCAAAAAAAGTCAATGCATTGCTCTATATTGTAACTCTTTATCTTTGGTCTTTCTACCCATTATCAGTTCAGAAGGCAGTGTTCGTTTCCAAGCCTTTTTGAGTTATTTTCCCAAGTCAGATTTCATGAGACACTCTGTTCCATTGCCATCTGTCACTAATTTTCTAATTCTATCATAAAAAGCAATCAAATCTGTCCAGCGAGATTTGTTCTTTATAAATCTTTGCTGCCAATTGCTTATTTGAACTCTGCTCCCCGCTAGGGTTGTCCGGTTATGTAAATAAGGCTGTTGCAAATAGAAGTCTCCTTGACCGACAGGTGTCACAATCACAGTGTCATTTGGCCCAGAACAAGATTTCATATCAGGTTACAGTAAGTGCAATAGCTTAAAGGCATGATAGTTTATATATTATATTATATTAAATTATAGTATATTCATTATATTCTAACAACAGCATTATGGCAATCACTTCATTGACACGTCACCACTATGGAAGCAGATTGTGGTGGAATGTGACGAAGTAGGGATTTTCCCTTGTTATGTTGTATACAAGCCTACGTTAGTCTTACTGTTTTGCATGAATGCTGTGTGTGCCTCAGTTTCCCTGTGTATTGCACCAGTGTCTAGGTGGTGGGAATAAGGGTGTGCGACTTTTGCGGGGCTGCTCCAGCTGCCTGCACAGATGCTATGGCCGCCTCTTCGTAACCTGAGACCCAGGAGAGGGATGCGACCAGGTGACTCTTGGCCTGGGAAGTGAGATAAAGGCTGGAGGAGGAGCAACGGGCAGGGCAGGGGCCAGGCAGCTGGAAGTGAGTCAGTCTGGGCTGGCTTGGGATGCAGGGGGAGGATCAGCATCCTGGCTCTGGGCTCCCCTCCCCGCAAGATGGACTTTGCTGAAAGTCACCGATTTCTGTGCTAACAAGTTCTGTTCTACGCTGTGTTCCTGTCAACTAATAAACCTTCTGCTTTACCGGCTGGCTGAGAGTCACTGCTAACTGTGGAGTTGGGGTGCAGGGCCCTCTGGCTTACCCAGGAGCCCCGCCCAGGCGGACTCGCTGTGGGAAATGCATGGTGTTGAAGGGGATGCTGAATGCTCTGAGGTCAGGCCCAGGAAGGTCGAAGCTGTGTAAACTTCTTGCCCTGGAGACAGTATGCTCAGAGAGAGGAGGCTCCCCCAGAGACCTGACTGGCTTCGTAGGGAGTAGTTTCAGAGCATTGCCCTGGTGACTCTGTGACATGGGGTATTCCAGAAAATAACTTCAGTGCTATGGTGTCTCGCATGACTGGCTGCTCAGTTCAGGTACATGTCCAGGTGCTAGTGACAATCACTAACGCCCTACATGCTCTTCTTTCCCAGCATCCTGCCATGCTGTGTGACATCTGCCAAGGCATCTCTGCTGTAGTTTCATGGATCTCAACTGTCCATGGCTGGCAGCACAGTATTTTCAGTGTAAGGCTCCTGCTTTTGAAACTTGCTCTCCCTGACTGTGCAGCTGAGCCAGAGAATGACAAGTGTCAGACCATGCTCAGGCTTTTCCCTGGACACTGCTGAATTGTTAATGGCTGTTTTAAGTCAATTGGCATAAGAGGGTGGAGCACTATTGATTTTTCTCATTGACAGTTGGATTCTATAGGTTTGAATACCATAGTACAACTCTTGGCTACTTCTCATTATAGGCGCTATCTAGGAATAAAAAATAACAATAACATTCTTCATTCTGGTCAAAATCCATTGAGATTCCAGTCTCAAAGAGGTCAGTGCTGACAGACTGGTATTTTTTTTTACAGGCTGTTTTATTTAGTAATAACGACATGCCGGGGTTTGAACAGTGAGTT
>NW_020687635.1:0-2325 GCF_002925995.2 Terrapene triunguis | reverse complement strand
AAGCTCGCCTGCTCTGACTCAGACCTCAGTGAAGTTGGGTTTCTCATCTTTAGTGTGTTCTTAGCCTCAAGCTGCTTTGTTTTCCTAATTGTGTCATATGTTCAGATTTTCACCACAGTGGTGAGAATCCCCTCTGAGCAGGGCCGGCATAAAGCCTTCTCCACCTGCCTCCCTCACCTCATTGTGGTCTCATTGTTTATTTGCACAGGGACCTTTGCCTACTTGAAACCCACCTCCAGCTCAACTTCAGGTCTGGATCTAGTGGTGGCTGTTCTCTATTCTGTGTTGCCACCAATGATGAATCCGATCATCTACAGCATGAGAAACAAGGAGCTCAAAGGTGCACTGAGTAAACTGATAGGTTGGAGGTTATTCTCTAAGAATAAAATGTCCATATTTCTCCTTCAGTAACAATTTCATTCTGTGTTTCTTTATATATAACATTATTGCCTCCATGAGAAAATACTGTTCAATCTGTTTATGCAGAATTGGGTATTTATACTAGTAAAACTCCAGACAAACATGACTCAAGAAAAAAGAAGTTATTATAGGTTTACACCAGTGTAAATAAGATCAGAATCTATCTATCATATACTGCTACCCATCACCATACTATCTGAACACCTTGCCCATAGAATCAGTAGCCATAGCAAAGTCCCTAGTGAGGACTCTGGCTCTTCTTATTTTTGGGGATAATTTCTGATTGAGGTATCAATGCATTTGTTCTTTGTATTTCTTGTTTACTTGTTTGTCAGATTTTTACCTTTTTTTTTTGCTTACCTGGTTGGCTGGTGGTTTGGTTTGTCTCTTTGGAGGTGGGAAAGCCTGGGGAGGTGGTGAGTGTTTGGTTAGACAGGATTTTCGATGTTTGTTCTCTCTTGGAAGTGCCAATATGTCATCACTTTGATGGGGTTTTCTGAGTGAGCTGAAGATTTGCTCCCCACAATAACAACCTCATTTAGTCATAATGATAGATTTCTATTTGATTGTGAATTATTTTAGCTAGCTAGATAAATAATGAATAATCTATGGAGATTATTGTGCAAATTATTGTGCTTCTTTTCCTGTTAATGATTGTCTATGTCCAGATCATGATTTACTTATAAATACTCCTTATTAAACATTATTTAACAATAATTTTTATGGCTATATCTTAGTCTATCTGTCATTTACAAACGGTTCATCCTAAAATATTTGGTGTTTGAACTTTGAGCTGTTATGACAGGATACATTTTTAACATGCTCTCTTTCATTTCTCTGAACAAATGGAAGTATCACACTCGGGATCCTTAAAAATCAAGGAGGCAATCCTCAGCTGGTTTAAATTGTCATAGCTACATTGAAGTCAATAGATCTCTGAGAATTTTCACCAGCTGAGGATCTGCTCCAAACACTCATGATTATGAATTTAAAACTCACTCCCTTTGAATATTCTGTACAAAGGCCCTGATTCCACAGCCACTTCAACACAGTCTTTACTTTAATCGCATGAGTGGCCCCATTGAAAGTTTAAAGGTAAACTCATGCTTAAGTCCCTTTGGATATGGGTCAGGGTTATGCATAGGGCTTAAGGCTAACAACAAACTGCTGTCAGACCCTGACACTGTCTCCATTTCTCTCCTTTCCCAGTCAAATGAAGCCTTACAATTGGTGAATTGGAATTACTCTCCCCTTCTTGGGTCTGAATTATTAACATAAAATAATTTTTTTATCTCAAAGCCAGAATCTCTGGGCCTTCTTCTCCAGACTTACCAGTCTTTTACGACTTTTCATCATCAACCTCTCCCTCCTGGAAATCCTGCTCACCAGCATGCTCATCACCAAGATGTCGACCAACATGGTGTGCAATTTGAAGACCAGTTTATTCCCTAGCTTCCATGCAAGTGCCATTGCATGCACTGACCAAAACCCCATCACATTTGCCTAAATGTCACTGTTTCCATAAACGTTCCTCTTTGCATGGCTGGAATGTTCGCACAGGGGCCATCAACTCAGCTGAATCACATTCCCTGAAAAAGCAAAGTTATTATTCATACAAAAAGATTTATCTGTATTCATTCAGTTTTTCCAGTGACACAGAGTAGGAGCTCACTCCAGCTTCTGGCAGAGGAAAATCACAGGGTAGCTCACAAGTAGAGCTGGATGGAAAATTTCTGATGAAACAGAGTTTTGTCCAAAAATGCTGATTCATAGAACCCAAAATGATTCACAGAAACATCTCAGGTTTGATGGACTTTCAGGGAAGAAAGGTCAGATTGGCAATGGACTGCCTGCCTGCCAAGCTGAGCTGCTAAGGAGCAGGAAGTTTGAAGACCCTGGTATGGG
>NW_020687634.1:0-5861 GCF_002925995.2 Terrapene triunguis | reverse complement strand
CGGGCTCCATGCTTGCCGTGGTATGTTGTCTGCACAGGTAACCCAGGAAAAAAGGCATGAAACGATTGTCTGCCGTTGCTCTCACGGGGGGGGGGCTGACGACATGTACCCAGAATCCCATGCGACACTGTTTTTGCCTCATCGGGCATTGGGATCTCAACCCAGAATTCCAATGGGCGGCGGAGACTGTGGGATAGCTACCCACAGTGCAACGCTCCGGAAGTCGACGCTAGCCTCGGTACTGTGGATGCAGTCCGCCGACTTAATGCACTTAGAGCATTTTATGTGGGGACACACACAATCGACTGTATAAAACCGATTTCTATAAAACCGGCTTCTATAAATTCGACCTAATTTCGTAGTGTAGACATACCCTGAGTGATGTAGTTCTATTGATGTAAGTTTATAGCATAGACCTGGCCTAAGAGTTACTTTTTCCAACTTAATCTTAAACCCCTTCCCAAGTGACACAAGTTTAACTAAAAAGGCACTCAGATAAAAGAATGAGAGTGTCTATAAACTGCGCGTGTACGTGTATGTGTTTATACCTGTATAACTATATCAGTTTAAATTCACATCTTAGGTTATACTGAAAAAAACCTTCCCCCATGTAGACAAGGCCTATGGACCTATTCCTGCAATTAAGAGCATGTACTGCTGTGCTTGTACAGAACCCACTGAAGTGAAACCTGGGCAATTAAGAGGCAAAAGTATGTGAGAATGTTTAAAAGCCTTAGGATGGAATGCTGACCCCAGTGAAACCAAGAGCAAAATTCTGATTGACTTGAATGGAGCCAGGATTTCGTCCTTTGTGTTTTGTTTCGTTTAATTCAGAAACATGACAATCGAGAGCAAAGATCTCTCTGGTAAAGATTTCAATCAAGGGCTGAGAAAGCTTCCAATTAAGTTCCTTTGTTCCCCAAAGAGACAAGTACAAAATTTAGGGAAGAAAACAAAACGTGATGTTCTTGATATGTAAAAGCAAAAACCCACCACTTCCTTGTAGTTTTTAAAAAATGTTTCAGGCTTTTACATACATCACAAACCAGCAATCTAGGGTACAAATATAATTTTGCCCTTCTTTGCAAGTCTCCTTTAAAATTCTGTAAAGTGCTCCCAGATCCACAGAGTTGATACAGAAATACAAAAAAGACCATAAGAATGGCCATACTGAGTCAGACCAATGGTCCATCTAGCCCAGCATCCTGTCTTCTGACAGTGGCCAGTGCCAGATGCTTCAGAAGGAGTGAACAGAACATGGCAATCCCCTGTTATCCAGTCCCAGCTTCTGGCAGTCAGAGGTTTAGGGATACCCAGTGCATGAGGTCACATCCCTGACCATCTTGGCTAATACCCATTGATGGACCTACCCTCCATGAACTTATCTAATTCTTTTTTTGAACCCAGTTATACTTTTGGCCTTCACAACATCCCTTGTCAATGAGTTCCACAGGTTGACTGTGCACTGTGTGAAGAAGTGCTTCCTTATGTTTGTTTTAAACCTGCTGCCTATTACTTTCATTGGGCGACCCCTGGTTCTTGTGTTATGTGTAGGGGTAAACACCACTTCCTTATTCACTTTCTCTACAGCATTCATAATTTTATAGACCTCTATCATATTCCCCTACCTTAGTCATCTCTTTTCTAAGATGAACAGTCCCAATCTTTTTAATTTTAATAAACCTTTTTGGGAATTGGGCGACCAGAACTGTATACAGTATTCAAGGTGTGGGCATTTATATGGTGACATTATAATATTTTTGACTCATTATCTATCCCTTTCCTAATGATTCCTAACATTCTGTTAGCTGTTTTGACTGACACTGCACGTTGAACAGATGTTTTCAGAGAACTATCCACAATGACTCCAAGATCTCTTGCTTGAATGGTAATGGCTGATTAAGACTCCATCAACTTGTATATATAGTTGTGATTATGTTTTCCAATGTGCATTACTTTGCATTTATCAACATTGTATTTCATCTGCCATATTGTTGCCCAGTTACAAATGGATCTCGCAAAACTAGGTAACTCTTTGCAGTCTGCTTTGGACGCAACTATTTTGAGTAATTTTGTATAATCTGCAAATTTTGCCACCTCATTGTTCACCCCATTTTACTGACCATTTATGAATATGCTGAACAGCACTGGTCCCAGTACAGATCCCGGGGGACCCTGCTATTTATCCCTATTGTGAAAACTGACCATTTATTTGTACCCTTTGTTTTCTATGGTTTAACCAGTTACTGATCCATAAGAGAACTTTCGCTCTTATCTCATGACTGCTTAGTTTGTTTAAGAGAATTTGATGTGGAAACTTTTCAAAGGCTTTCTGAAAGTGCAAGTACACAATATCGACTGGATCACCCTTGTCCACATGTTTGTTGACTCCCTCAAAGTATTCTAATTGATTGGTGAGGCATGATTTCTCTTTACAAAAGCCATGATGACTCTTCCCCAACATATTGTATTCAGCTATGTGTCTGATCATTCTGTTCTTCACTATAATTTCAACCAGTTTGCCTAGTACTGAAATTAGGCTTACCAGCTTGTAATTGCCAGGATCGCCTTTAAAAAAAAAATCAGCATTACATTATCTATCCTCTAGCCATCAGGTACAGAGCCTGGCTTAAGCAATAGGTTACATACCACAGTTAGTAGTTTTGCAATTTCATATTTGAGTTCCTTCAGAACTCTTGGATGAATACTATCTTGTCCTGGTGATTTATTACTCTTTAATTTATCAATTTGTTCCAATACCTCCTTTACTGACAGCTCAGTGTGGGACAGTTCCTCAGATTTCTCACCTAGAAAGAATGGCTCAGGCATGGTAATCTTCCTCACATCCTCTGAAGTCAAGACCAATGCAAAGAATTCATTTCATTTCTCAGCAATGGCCTTGGGTACCTTGAGTGTTCCTTTAGCACCTTGATTGTCCCGTGGCCCCACTGACTGTTCAGCAGGCTTCCTGCTTCTGATGTATTTAAACATTTTTTTGCTGTTAGTTTTTGTGTCTTTTGCTAATTGCTCTTCAAATTATTTTGGCCTGCCTAATTATATTTTTACACTTGACTTGCCAGAGTTTGTTCCTTTCTGTTTTCCTCAGCAGGATTTGATTTCCAATTTTAAAGCCTGCATTTTTGCCTCTAACTGCCTCTTTTACTCTGTTTTACTTTTACAGCGTAATACTGAGTATATTAATATGCTTCTTATCTGGTCTCTGAGAACTAGAATATCAGATAATAATGGAATTTGACAAATTAATAGTCCTGATCATTCATTCTAGTCACTTGTTTTTATCCTCCTGCCTCATGACCATATACAGAAGTTCTGCAACTTGAAAGCCACTGAAACAGAGTATGGGTCATTTCTTCACAGTAGGAATGGCATCCTCCACTAATTTGCCAATTGCTTTCAAAAACCTCCCTTTGTGAAGACACCTTTATTTAGCATTATTCTGGCTTTCAGCAGACTTAATTAGCACTGCAAATTTGATTTTCAGCTGACTTCAGCTGTGAAACGTGTAGTGCTCAAAATATAGCTAACATAAGGTATACAATCTAAATGTTCTCTGAAGGATTTAAAGTTATGTTTATTAATATAAAGACTTGATGGCTTTACTTTATCTGTCCTGCTGTCTTACAAAAGTGAAATTAAAAGTAAATTTCACTAAAAGTGCACATGGCTGACACTGCGTGGGTGTGCTAGAGGTGTTAAGATTCAAGAAGCCCCAACAACTGGTAAAAGCCATCTGTAATTGGGTCTTGCCCTACTAGTGCTTACAGCAATGAAACTGGTACTGGACAGCACGTCTGCCATATACATGTGTCTGTCGTAATATATGGAATCACATTCCTTCTTAAAGTGTTTTTTTTTTAAAAAGGAAAACAGCTCTAACAACAGATAAAAAACGCACTTTGGTTCCAGCCCTGTCTCCTTTGTTTACCAGAAATGATGCCCTGTCTGAAACGCTAACAATAGAAAGCCATTTAGTGTCTGAATAATACACTAAAACCAAACACCAGTAGTGTCTAGGTGTGATGTGTATATAGCTATGATCTTCCCACCTCCCTCTGATGTACTGGTAGGAGCCAGCATAAGGGTTTGGAGTGAGTGCAGTCTACATGTTTCAGACAGGTAATAAGGTGCTGCACACTAAACTCCTTTGGGGCTCCTGGAACCATTATAACTCCCATAGTACCTTTATAGGTAGTTTAAATCTCATTGAAGCTGATGCGTGTAACCACCAATCTCCAGTAAAGATTGCTGTAAGAAACAGTTAAGCTCCTTTATAGCAATTAGGAACTATGTGGGTTGAGGTCTTCACTGCAGGGGTAGTGGGGGGGAAAGGAATTGCTTTGTTGAGAGAGGGGTGGGGGGGGGGGGCAAGGAGAGGCACACACAAAGGAATCTACAGGAACATCCTGGACAAGTACAGTGTGTCATCCTGGGCTTATCCTATCAGGCTTTTGAGTCTAGTGCTGGCTAAAAAAGTTTTGGGGCTGTAAGAAAGGAAAATATCTCCTGTTGTTTGGTTCCCCCTGTGCTCAGGGAAACAGGACTTTGTTCATTCCTTGTAAATAAACAAGATTGCATCAAATGTTCCTGGCTCCTTCAGCAACTTCTTCTCCTAGCTGGAACACCCTGCAAGGGTCAGCTGCAAGACCCTGAATTTTTGGCTAGCTGTTCTGCACAAAAGGGGTAACCGTACTTTAGATGCAGTCAAGCACAGGGATATCCACTGTGTACATTTAACAGAATCTGTTAGGATGGATGAAACCACCATAAACTAATATACCACATTTATAAACCACATTTATTCTTGGTATAACTCCACTGATTTCAATGGCCTGGTATACACTACGAGTTTAGGTCGACTTTAGCCGCGTTAAATCGACTTAAGCCTGGACACGTTTACACTACGAAGCCCTTTCTGTCGACTTAAAGGGCCCTTTAAACCGGTTTCCTAACACCACCTCGACAAGGGGATTAGCGATAAAATCGGCCTTAGGGGGTCGGAATTGGGTTAGTGTGGACGGAATTCGACATTACTGGCCTCCGGGAGCTATCCCACAGTGCTTCATTGTGACCGCTCTGGACAGCACTCTCATCTCAGATGCACTGGCCAGGTAGACAGGAAAAGCCCCGCGAACGTTTGAATTTCATTTCCTGTTTGCTCAGCGTGGAGAGCACAGGTGACCATGCAGAGCCCATCAGCACAGGTAACCATGATGGAGTCCCAGTCCCAGGATCGCAGAAGAGCTCCAGCCTGGACCGAACGGGAGGTACAGGATCTGATCGCCATCTGGGGAGATGAAGCAGTGCTCGCCGAACTCCGAAACAGTAAAAGAAACGGCAAAACATTAGAAAAGATCTCCAAGGCCATGAAGGACAGAGGCCATAACAGGGACGCGCGGCAGTGCCGCGTGAAAATTAAGGAGCTAAGGCAAGCCTACCACAAAGTCAGAGACGCAAACGGAAGGTCCGGGGCAGAGCCGCAAACATGCCGCTACTACGCGGAGCTGCATGCCATTCTAGGGCGTGCAGCCACCACTAGCCCAAGCGTGTTCTATGAGTCCCTCTCTGCAAACGGGGAAGCGGGTTCGGCGGACGAGGAAGATGAGGATGGAGAGAACATAGATAGCTCACAGCAGCAAGGAAGCGGAGAAACCAGTTACCCCAACAGCCAGGATATGTTTGTCACCCTGGACCTGGAAACAGTAACCCCCGAACTGACCCAAGACCCTGAGGGCACACAGGGGACCTCTGGTGAGTGTACATTTGCAAAAATTACACATGGTTTAAAAACAAGCGTGTTTAATGATTAATGATTAATTTGCCCTGGCAATCGCGGCCAGTAC
>NW_020687633.1:0-1165 GCF_002925995.2 Terrapene triunguis | reverse complement strand
AAAGAAATCAGCATGGAATTTCCTTTGGCAGGAGACTCCATGTTACCATATTTCAACAATCAAAAAAAGAGGATGGGGGGGGGAAAAGATCCCCACCCACATTCACTCCCTACCACTTCCCCCCCCCCCCCCCACCGCCCCCCCCCCCCCCCCCACTCCTTGTCCCCTGGCTGCCCCCTCCTGGGACCCCTGCCCCTACCTCCCCCCAGGACCGCATCCCTACCTAAGCCTCCCTGCTCCTTGTCTCCTGACTGCCCCCTCCTGAGACCCCCCCCCACCCTATCTGCCCCCCTAGGATCCTACCCCCTACCTATCCCCTGGCTGCCTCAACCCTTATCCACACCCCCACCCCCAGACAGACCCCCGGGACTCCCACGCCCCATCCAACCACACCTCAGCCCCTGAGAGACCCCCCCAGAACTGCCAACCCATCCAACCCTCCCCCCGCCCCCGACAGCCCCCCAGAACTCCCGATCCATCCAACCCTCCCCCTGCTCCCTGTCCCCTGACTGCTCCAATCCCTCTCCACACTCCTGCCCCCTAACAGGCCACCCCAGAACTCCTGACACATCCAACCCTCCCCCCGCCCCGACAGCCCCCCCAGACTCCGTTACCACCATGCCGCTCCAGCTGCTGGCTCCACGTGGAGCCAAAACAAACAGGCTGTGAGCCCACAGCCCCTCCCCCGCAGCGTGCTGGTGACGCGACGCTGAGGCAAGGGGAGCGGGGACAGGGAGAGGGACTTTGACTGCTGGAGGCCAATGGGAGTGGCTAAATCAGGTCCAGGCACCCAATCAGCCACGCCACACTCTGTGTGAGGGGAAGGGAGGGGAGGGAGGAAAAATCTCGGACACCCCCAACCACTTGGCACCCTAGGCGACCGCCTAGTTCACCTAGTGGTTGCACCAGCCCTGCTCCCTTTCCTTCCTCCCTTAGTAATAAAAGGAACGTTTACATTTAAACAGCGGTGCGGGTGGTGTTCTTCCTAGGCAAACTCTGACAGATGGGTGCGGAGGGGACCTGCAAAGGATTAGTAACCGCCTGTCAATCTCTGATTCAGAGCCTTCAGGAAGAGTTTGCTTCTCAGAATCATTACACTTGGGGTGTTTGGGTTACAGTGGCTGTGTTTGATTTAAAGTGAATATTAACTCCGGATAATGTGGTA
>NW_020687632.1:0-1947 GCF_002925995.2 Terrapene triunguis | reverse complement strand
ACACCAGGGCCACCAGGCCCACGTAGAGCCACATGGCTGGCACCTGCGCCAAACACACCAGCCTCAGCGCCGGAGGGGAGGGGGTCGTGCAAGGAACCCAGGCGTCCTGGGTCCCCCGCCCCCTCCCACCCGCTTCCCTCCCGGAGTAATTCACAGTGTTTGCGGCAGGGTGAGGAGGGTGCCCTGAGCAGGGGGTTTGGTCCCCAGGCTTTGGGCAGGTGCCGGGTCGGTGGGTGGCCGTGGCCTGGGTGGGCACTTACCACTTGGCAACTCCGTGGTGCAGGGAGACCCCCATCCCCACCCCCTTGCTCTGTGCAGCCGCCCTCCCGGGGGGGGCAAGAGCCCCCCGCAGCCACGGCTCCCCCTTACCCCCCACGGGCCGGTCTCCGCGACAACCTGCCCGAAGTAGGCCATGGGCCTCGGCTGGGCGTGCTGGGGATTAGCCGGGATCAGCGCGTCAGAGGCTCCCGTGGGGAGGGGCCGGGGGCACTGGGGATGGGGCCTCTTCCCTGTTACAGAGATGGAGAAACTGAGGCACAGAGTGGGGTGCCCCCCGGTTGGTGCCACATGCCCCCGGGCTCGGGGCAGGGAGCCAGGCAGAGCGAACCCGGCCGCTGGCTCCTGCAGTCACGAGGGGAGAGCTCAGTCCCCCCCCCGGGCACTCTAAGCCCCCTGGGGCTCGGGGGGGGGGTTGCTTCCTGTCGTACCTGCTAATCCCCCTGGCCGGGGGTGTCGGTGCCTGGCCCCCTGTGTCGCCTGCTCCCCCCCGGACGGGGCGAGTGGAGCCATCCAGTTCGCCCACTCGAGCCCCCAAACAGCCCTGCTTTGAGCTGGGGCCTTGGAAGGGGGGGGTGGCAGGGTGACATCTGGGCTCTGCACCTGGAGGCACTGGGGGGGAGGGGCATGCTGAGCCGCAGGGGGGGGACCCAGCGCCCCCCCCAAGAACCAGGGTTCTACCGAAGGGCTCCCGGCAGTGGCTGGCAGGAAGGGGGGAAGGTGGGGCCCGTTCCCTGGCCCCGGCGGCAGAGCTGGGCTGGCTGCCCCGTGCCTCGTGGCTGGGGGGGGGCATTACCAAGGGGGATTAGACCCGTGCTCCTGAATCCCCTGAACAGTGAGAGGCCCGGCCGGGGAGGAGGTTTCATACCCTCGAGGGAGCTGGGCGCGAGGGCCCCTGGGGGCTGGCACAGGTGGGGCTGGGCCAGTCCGTGCCTCCTCCAGGGGCTGCACCCGAGTCTGTAGTTCTCCCGGGGGGGGGGCAGGGCACCCAGAAATCCCGGCTGGGTTATTCCCCCTCACCCCAGGGGCTGCCCTGGGGTCCGTCTGGTAGGCCCGGTCCTGCCCCCTCACAGCAGGCGCTGGTGCCAGCGTTGGAAGGGTTAACGGAGGGGCAGGCTGCCCTCGCCCAGGGGCCCAGCTGGCCTGAGACCCGCCAACAGGGTCGTGCCCCCGGCCTGCGGGCGCCACACGGGTGCCCTGGCTCCACGCCAGCCCTGGCACCGGGATGCAGGAACGGCTGGACCACTACGGGCGGGCACAGCGGGGCTACTCTCTGGGGCTGGGAGGGGTGGGAGCTGCCTGCCTCTCGGCACAGCTCCCGAGGGTCCCCCAGGCAGCGGCTGAGTCCCCCCCACCTCAGCCAGGCAGCAAAATGCCCTTCCTCAGCAGCTGCCAAAGGTGGGCAGGCGCTTTGTGTTTCAGGTGCGTAAACTGAGGCACATAACAGGGGAGGGGCTGACCCACGGACCCAGCGCAGGGCTGGGAATGGAACCCAGGCGTCCTGACGCCCCATCTGGGCTTTCAGCCCACACGTGGAGAGTCTCCAAGAGCAGCCCTGCTAGTGCCCCCCCAGCCCAGCCCCATGCAGCCTCGCCACGCCAGGGCTGCTGGGGCGACCCACAGGTATGGGGGGGGGTCAGTGGCTGAGCCGCTCGCCTCATCCGTGACCCC
>NW_020687631.1:0-5464 GCF_002925995.2 Terrapene triunguis | reverse complement strand
ACCCTTCCCTTTATAGTTATGACACGCCCCCCAAATCACAGATAGTGTTGGACGTTCGGTTCCACACTGGCTGTGATTTCTTCCTGGAGTTCTAGGAGAAAACAGAGTTAATAAGACACATGTACCTTTAGACAGTCTACTGATTATATAAAAACTAACAATATGTTTCATTCCAAGAACAATTGTTAACCAGTTAACTCTGGGAAACTTTCCCGGGAGAGTGCATCAGCCACTTTGTTAGAAGCTCCCGAAATGTGTTGTATTTCAAAATCAAAATCTTGGAGAGCTAAACTCCATCGAAGAAGTTTTTTGTTATTTCCCTTGGCGGTATGAAGCCACTGTAGCGCAGCATGGTCTGTTTGTAGTTGGAAACGCCATCCCCAAACATATGGGCGTAGCTTTTCCAGCGCGTACACAATGGCGTAGCATTCCTTTTCGCTGATTGACCAGTGGCTTTCCCTCTCTGACAGTTTCTTGCTGAGAAACACGACAGGATGGAATTCTTGATCCGGTCCTTCCTGCATTAAAACTGCTCCCACGCCTCGCTCGGAAGCATCTGTGGTTACTAGGAACGGTTTGTCAAAGTCTGGGGCCCTTAGCACAGGGTCAGACATGAGTGTTGCCTTAAGCTGGTTAAAGGCCTTTTGACACTGATCAGTCCACTGAACTGCATTTGGCTGTTTCTTTCTGGTTAGGTCTGTCAGCGGGGCGGCGATTTGGCTGTAGTGTGGTACAAATCGCCTATAATATCCGGCCAAGCCTAAGAAGGATTGGACCTGTTTCTTGGACTTTGGAACCGGCCACTTTTGGATAGCATCCACTTTGGCCTGTAGGGGATTTATAGTTCCTTGACCCACCTGGTGCCCCAAGTAAGTCACCCTGTTTTGGCCTATTTGACACTTTTTAGCCTTAACAGTTAGTCCTGCCTGTCGGATGCGCTCGAAGACTTTTTCCAGGTGCTCCAGGTGTTCTGTCCATGAATCAGAAAAAATGGCCACATCATCGAGGTAGGCAACTGCAGATTCTCCCAATCCTGCTAGGAGACCATATACAAGTCTTTGGAAGGTGGCGGGTGCATTTCGCAACCTGAAAGGGAGTACATTGAATTCGTACACCCCTGCCTGGGTGACGAAGGCTGACCTTTCCTTAGCGGGTTCATCTAGTGGTACTTGCCAGTACCCTTTGGTTAAGTCTAAAGTAGAGATGAATTGGGCATGTCCCAATTTCTCCAATAGCTCATCTGTGCGTGGCATTGGATAGTTGTCAGGACGAGTTACAGCATTTAGCTTACGGTAGTCCATGCAAAAGCGTATTTCCCCATCTGGTTTGGGAACTAGAACCACTGGAGATGCCCATGCACTGGTAGAGGGGCAGATTATACCCATCTGTAGCATGTCCTGGATCTCCCTTTGTATAGCAGCTTGGGCATGAGGTGACTCCCGGTAGGGTGGGGTTCTAATTGGGTGAGCATTACTTGTGTCAATGGAGTGGTATGCCCGTTCGGTCCGTCCTGGAGTGGCTGAGGAAATCGGTGCAAAGCTTGTGCACAGCTCCTTGATCTGCTGTCGCTGCAGACGTCCCAGGGTCGTGGAGAGGTTCACCTCTTCCACGCCACCATTCCTTTTTCCTTCGTAGTAGACACCTGCCGGCCACTCCGCGTCATCTGTTTCCTGGGCTGTAAACTGGCAAACGTTTAATTCTCTGGAATAAAAGGGCTTAAGAGAATTAACATGGTATACCTTAGGCTTTATGTTGGAGGTGGGGGAGGCTATGAGATAGTTAACAGCTCCTAGGTGCTCCTGGACCGTGAATGGTCCTTCCCACGACGCTTCCATTTTATGGGCCTGGAGCGCCTTTAAGACCATGACTTGGTCTCCTACTTTGAAGGACCGTTCTTTGGAATGTTTATCATACCAGGCCTTTTGCTCTTCCTGAGCATCCTTTAGGTTTTCTTTAGCAAGGGCTAAAGAGTGTCGGAGGGTGTTTTGTAGGTTGCTTACAAAGTCTAGAATGTTAGTTCCTGGAGAAGGCGTAAACCCCTCCCATTGCTGCTTCACCAACTGTAATGGCCCCTTAACCTCGCGGCCATACACAAGTTCAAATGGTGAAAACCCTAAACTGGGATGTGGAACAGCCCTGTAGGCAAAAAGCAACTGCTGCAACACTAGGTCCCAATCATTGGAGTGTTCATTTACGAATTTACGTATCATGGCCCCCAAAGTTCCATTAAACCTCTCCACCAGACCATTGGTTTGATGGTGATGAGGGGTGGCAACCAAGTGATTCACCCTATGAGCTTCCCACAGGTTTTTCATTTTCCCTGCCAGGAAATTAGTTCCCGAATCTGTAAGGATGTCGGAGGGCCACCCTACCCTGGCAAAAATGTCTGCTAATGCCTGGCACACACTTTTAGCCTTGGTGTTGCTTAAGGGTACAGCTTCCGGCCATCGGGTAGCAAAATCCATGAAAGTCAGTACGTACTGCTTTCCTCTGGGTGTCTTCTTTGGGAAAGGACCCAGAATATCCACAGCTACTCGCTGAAATGGGACCTCAATTATGGGTAGTGGCTGGAGAGGGGCTTTAACCTGGTCTTGGGGCTTTCCCACTCGTTGGCACACCTCACAAGACCGGACATAATTAGCAACGTCCTTGCCCATTCCCTCCCAGTGGAAGGACTTCCCCAACCGGTCTTTGGTTCTGTTCACCCCAGAATGGCCACTGGGATGATCATGGGCTAAGCTCAAGAGCTTTACCCGATACTTAGTGGGAACTACCAACTGTTTTTGAGGATGCCAGTCTTCCTGGTGCCCACCAGAAAGAGTCTCCTTGTATAACAGTCCTTGTTCTACAACAAACCGGGATCGGTTAGAAGAGCTGAGAGGTGGTGGGGTGCTCCGCGCCGCCGCCCAAGCTTTCTGAAGGCTGTCATCTGCTTCCTGCTTGGCCTGGAACTGTTCCCTTGATGCTGGAGACATCAGTTCCTCCTTGGACTGTGGACTGGGGCTTGGTCCCTCTGGAAGCGATGCAGGTGCTGGGGCTGTTTCCATTGACTGTGAACCGCTGTCCTCTGGTGCACTATGTGGTATTTCAGGCTCTGGCTGAGCCTCTTGGGTAGGGTTATCTGCTGCTTCCGCCAGTTCAGGCTCGCTGGTGCCCTCTGGCATTGGAGTTGTAGACGGGGTTGCAAGCGCTGGACTCAGTGCTGGCAATGGTTCTGGTGCTGGTTGCGTTGCCAGTTCCGGTTCTGGGACTGGCTTTGGCGGGGTCTATGGGATTGGATCCACTACGGCTGTTGCAGTCGTTGGCAGGGGATCCGGTTCCACCACCTGTGTTTGGGTCTTCGGTAACACAGACGGGGCTCTGGTGGACGGCTCAGGAACAGGGATGGGGGTGAAAGCTTGCTTAGCCTGGCTGCGGGTGACTATTCCCACCCTCTTGGCTAGCTTCACATGGTTGGCCAAGTCTTCCCCCAGCAGCATGGGGATGGGATAATTGTCATAGACTGCAAAAGTCCACATTCCTGCCCAGCCCTTGTACTGGACATGCAACTGGGCTGTAGGCAAGGTTACAGACTGTGACACGAAGGGTTGAATTGTCACTGTAGCCTCCGGGTTGATGAGTTTGGGGTCCACTAGGGATTGGTGGATAGTTGACACTTGTGCCCCAGTATCCCTCCAAGTGATAACCTTCTTTCCGCCCACTCTCAAGGTTTCCCTTCGCTCCGAGGGTATGAGAGAGGCATCTGGGTCTGGGGATCTTTGGTGTGACTGGGGTGTAATGAACTGTAATCGGTTGGGGTTCTTGGGGCAGTGAGCCTTTATATGCCCCAGTTCATTACATTTAAAACATCGCCCTGCTAAGGTATCACCGGGGCGATGTTGGTTTGTGGAGACTGGTGGGGTGGGGTGAGAAGGCGTCTGGGGTTTCCCTTGGGAGGTGGGTGGGGCCTTGAGTTGTCCCCGGTGATAAGGTTTTGTTTCGGCTTGCCCCTTCTGATATTCGCTCCAACTGCTACTAGCTTTTTTCTTTTCTGTCACCTCCACCCATTTGGCTCCAATCTCCCCCGCCTCGGTTACAGTTTTGGGCTTCCTATCTAGGATGTACCTTTCTATTTCCTCAGGAACACCCTCTAAAAACTGCTCCATTTTTACTAGGGAAAGCAGATCTTCCAGAGATTTAACATTTGCTCCTGATACCCAGGCATCACAATTTTTGTCAGTGTGGTAGGCATGCCGGGTAAATGACACATCTGGTTTCCACCTTAGGGCTCTGAACCGCCGACGGGCATGCTCGGGTGTTAGCCCCATTCTGAGTCTGGCCTTGTTTTTAAAAAGTTCATAACTGTTCATGTGTTCCTTAGGCATTTCAGCCGCCACCTCTACTAAGGGTCCACTGAGCTGCGGCCTCAGCTCTACCATGTACTGGGTTAGAGGGATGCTGTATCCAAGGCAGGCCCTTTCAAAATTTTCTAAGAAGGCCTCAGTATCATCGCCTGCCTTGTAGGTGGGGAATTTCCTGGGATGGGAAGTGGTACCTGGAGAGGAGTTGTTAGGATGGTCTGCTGCATCCTGCCTAGTCCTTGCTGCTTCCAGTTCCATCTCTTTTTCTTTCAGCTCCATCTCTCTCTTGTGGGCCTCCTGTTTGGCTTTTTCTTCTCTTTCATGGGCCTCCTGTTTGGCTTTTTCTTCTCTTTCATGCTGCTCTGCCTCGAGTTTTTTAATTTCAAGCAGTCTCTGATGTTTTTTCTCATTTTCTTCTGCTTCTAGTCTGGCCAGTTCTATTTTGTTAGCTACTTCGTTGGTAGTCATTTTCCTGTTTTCTTGTGCTGGGTCACACCCTCTGCAGTTGACTGAAACTGGGATGTACTTAGCTCTGGCTGCTGCTGAGTTAACAGAGACTTTCTAACAAGCTACTCCCGAGGATGTAAAAAGAAAAAAAAAAACAATTCAGCCTGTAAATTACCTTTACCAGTTCAAAGTTTGCTCCCTTTGAACCCTTCTCTTAACAAAGCCCCTTGTTAAAAAAAAACTTAACACCTCTGCCTCCAGGCAAGGAGAGATAAGATATGCATCTACCTTCAGCTCTGCTTCCAAGCAGCTAGAAGGAAAAAAAATCTCTTACTGGCTTTTGGGTCTAAAACGATCTCCACCGCTGTGCCACCATGTCAAGGCTGTATCCCCACTTTGAACCTTAGGGTACAAATGTAGGGGCCTGCATAAAAACTTCTAAGCTTATCTACCAGCTTAGCTTTGGTCCGCTGCCACCATCACAAGAATTCCCTCCCTGGGAAGCCTTGAGAAACCTTTCACCAATTCCCTGGTGAACACAGATCCAAACCCCCTTGGATCTTAAAACAAGGAGAAGTTAACCATCCCCCCTCCTTCCTTCCACCCTCCTTTCACCAACTCCTGGTGAATACAGATCCAAACCCCCTTGGATCTTAAAACAAGGAGAAATCAATCTG
>NW_020687630.1:0-1372 GCF_002925995.2 Terrapene triunguis | reverse complement strand
AGCGCTTGTCACTAAGGAGCCCATGTGCGGCGCAGCCTGGTGTCTGGGCCAGGCCCAGCTCCCCACACTCTGTGTAGCGCAGTGCAACTAGATGTGGGATTCTTCACTCGTCCTAATCTACTGTGCTGTGTGGCTGTTAAACAGCTGCTCCGTCCCACCCCAGAGGTGGCTGCATTTCAGTGCTGGGCAAAGGAGCCCTGTATAAATAGCCCCTGCACCCCACCGCAGAGGTGGCTACATCTCAACCCCAGGGATGAACTCAGTGACTGGAATACAAGTGACTCTAGTCCTGGGAGTGACCAGGACTGCTGGGCCCCTTGCCGGGGAGGTGGGCAAGGCCTCACCAGAGATTGGGGCCCTGGGGTGGTGCAAGGCCCGGCCGAGATTCCTCTGGCCATGGGAGCCCAGTGACTCAGCCAGTGCCCCACCCCCGCCAGCCCTCCCCATTCACCGAGCCCCTCGTGCAAGCCATGTCACTCTGAGTCGCACTATGTGCCGCTCGATAGGTCACCTACAATCACACGGTTTCTTTTTGGTGCCTCGACTGGGCAGCCGGTAACGAGCGGTGGATAATGGATTCTCCAGGCCAGGCCTACGGACCTGCTCCCCCGCTGTGCCAGGGATGCCCCGCTGGTCCCGTCTCTGCCCCTAAGAGCCTCCCCCCGCAGTCCCTGGCAGGGAAGGGATTGCCCCGCTGCCAGCGTCCAGCAGGCCTGTGGGTGACATGAGTTTGGGGGTCTCAGCCCCATCCCTTGGGGGATAGGTCCGCGCTGTGACGGGCATTATCTGGCAGCGAAGGACTGGCTAAGAGTGCCCCCCCACCGCCTTCTCGGGCAGGGCAAGAGGTGGGGTGCAGAGTGATCTGCTGTGGGGCCCAGGCCCTCAGTCTCTGGGGCTGGCAGCACAGCCCCGGCGATGAGCCTCCCCCAGGGGCAGGGAGCAGCTGCCGGGTCCGTAGCACCCCAGCAAACACTGGCCATTTGGCACCAGACAGGGGAAGGTCTCGCACCCAGGCCATTCTGGATCAGAACCGTGTGTGGGGAGACGGGAGCTGAACACAGACCCCTCCCTGAGCTCCCAGCAGCCCCCAGGGCCTCGTCCGGGCGATCCCTCCAATGCCGTGGGCACAGGGACCCTCAGCCAGCACCTCCATAGGGCCCAACAGTGGGGAACCCAGCCCCTTACCTGGCTGGTACCTCCCACGGCCTTGACGCTGGCTCCAGTAAAGCCCAGTTCCCCCACTCTGCAGGGCACTGGAGAAGCCTCCACTGGCAGCTTTGCCACTGACACTCTGTGGCAGCTCCTGCCGAGGCCCCAGGGCCCATGCGGGGCAGCGCTGCCTTCTCAGGAGGCTCGTCAGCCAGGGCCATGC
>NW_020687629.1:0-2877 GCF_002925995.2 Terrapene triunguis | reverse complement strand
GTCTCAGCTCCTTGATTTTCACGCGGCACTGCGTTGCATCCCGGCTGTAGCCTCTCTCTGCCATGGCTTTGGAGATCTTCTCGTAGATCTTAGCATTCCTTCTTTTGGAGCGCAGCTCTGAAAGCACGGACTCATCGCCCCACACAGCGATGAGATCCAAGACTTCCCGATCAGTCCATGCTGGGGCCCTCTTTCTATTAGATTGCACGGCCATCTCTGCTGGAGAGCTCTGCATCGTTGCCACTGCTGCTGAGCTCACCTCGATGTCCAAACAGGAACTGAGATTCAAACTGCCCAGACAGGAAAATGAATTCAAATTTTCCCGGGGGTGTGGCTGGTCAGAGCATCCGAGCTCGGACTGCTGTCCAGAGCGTCAACAGAGTGGTGCACTGTGGGATAGCTCCCGGAGCTATTACCGTCGATTTCCATCCACACCTAGCCTAATTCGATATGGCCATGTCGAATTTAGCGCTACTCCTCTCGTTGGGGTGGATTACAGAAATCGATTTAAAGAGAGCTTTATGTCGAACTAAATGGCTTCCGGGTGTGGACGGGTGCAGGGTTAATTCGATATAACAGCGCTAAAGTCGACATAAAAGCCTAGTGTAGACCAGGCCTAAGAAAGATTGTCTGAAAATAAAATCAGGCAGATGCATTTGGATTTTGGATGAGTTTGCAAAGTAATGACCACTTGCATTCATAATCCTTTGCAAAAAACAAAACAAAAATACTTAAATAACAGTAAAAGAAGTCTCAATGACACAAGGTGCTAAGGATGAAGGGCTGAATTATTTTTTTCAGTTACACCAGTCAGCATAAATCGGAGTAACCCCATTGAGTTCAGTGGACTAATAACTCCATTTAAGTCAGTGGAGTCACTCCAGATATACACTAGTATAACTGAGAACAAATTTTGGCCATGAATGTCTAGTGCCTACTTTTTTCTGGCTTTTGTTAATCTACATAGCAGCTTTAGGACTTAATCCACCAACAAGCAATGCAAAAGGACCTCTGTGAGCCTCAGTGGGACCTGTACCCGCTACTACAAATCTTCCCACATGGAGCTATTTGCAGGATCATGGCCTTAATGACATCAAAATATTTTAAATGTATATTTCATGTTTATGGTAATTAACTGATTGCACTTGTGTTTTCTTTCTTTTTCTTTCTTTCTAAGGGACATATATAGAGCGTGAGAGTGAGTGAGAGAGTATGTACACATTGTTTTTCATAGATTTTAAGGCCAGAAAGGACCATTATGATAATCCAGCATGGCCTCCTGTACAATATAAGCCATAGAATTTCATTCCCATAATTTCTGCTTGAGTCATCGTTTATCATTTCAGTAAACATCATTCCATAGACATCTTTGAAACAAGGCCAAAAAGGCAAAAACTTTTTTTGTTTTAAACAGTGGCATAGGCAAGAAAATTATCTAGAGCTGGAAAGGGATAAAAAGACTTCAAGCTATAAAACTGGACACTAGATATTAAAACAAAAGAAATAACTAGATTTTCCTTTAGTGTAATTAACAATTATTTAGAACACAATAGTATAGTCAGGTATCCAAAACTAACCAGATGGTAGCATCATTAAATTACCTGGCTCATCTTCAGTACCAGTCTCAGAACTAAACTTAATCTTGAACAGTATCTGTCACCGGGTAGCTGGTCCCTGTGGGTAGACTAGATCCAGCGCTCATGGACCAGAGCAAGTGAGTCCAATCCAACCAATTAAAGCGGGCGAGGCTACATTGGAAAGGGCTGCCAGTGGGACAGAAGAGGGGATTGGTTGATACAGACTGTGCCTGGGGAAGGAAAGCCACAGTGGAGTGGCGCTGCCATTAGATACCCACGGCAGGCCCGTGCTCGCTGTTTTGCAGTCTTGCAGTCTCGGGCTAAGAGGCTGTTTAACTGTCAGGTAGACATTTGGGCTTGAGCTGCAGCCCAAGCTCTGGGACCCTCCAACCTTGCAGGGTCCTAGAGCCCAGTTTTCAGCCCCAGCCTGAATGTCTACACCACAATTAAACAGCAACTTAGCCTGAGTCCTCAGCCCAAATCAGCTAGCATGGGCCAGCCATGGGTTTTTAAGTGCAGTGTAGACATATCCCTAGAGACCCCTCAGAAAGATGGAGCAGAAACCTGAAAGTAAGGACTAAGTTACAAGACTGTTTTTCTGTCTGTTTACTTGCTTCTGTAAAGAAAATAAACCTCCTTGAGAGAGACTGGGAGTGGTAGCACACATGTTACATCTGGGGAGTAGCCCTGCCTGCTGACAATGATTAGATTGCTTTTTTTCTGGCATTATTTTGTAATTATTCATATTGTGATACCACAGCTAACAAATTCAATGTTAATCATGCCACATTACCAATGAGCTTTCTTATCAAGGTCACTAGGAGAGCTGATCAAAAGTTTTCCATCAAAATATATTTTTGATGGAAAACTTTTGTTTTCTGTGAAATGGAAATTTTCATGGGGAAAAAATAAATAATTTCCTGACCAGCTCTGTTCACTAGCATCCTAACTAATCAAGCATGTAGAACGAAAACCTTTAGCTTCAGAGAAAGAAAGTCCTAACGACAAGAACCCTGCTCATAAAGGAATAGTTCTGTTATCCAAGTTTTTCTAAATTACATAGACACCCTACCCCAACATCTTCAGAGGGGTAGGGCCCTCCTGCAGAGGCCAGAATTATTTGTGGTAAAAACAAAACAAAAATACTAGTCTGCCCAAATTCATTTTGGGGTAAGGGGATTACATGATCCATGATAGAAGGGTGGACTTTCAGGGACTCTGTCTCTGCTCATTGTTCAGCTTGGAAAAAATTTTGAAGGAGAAAGTAGTTAAGGACCTTGAGGTGAATGGCAATTGGGAC
>NW_020687628.1:0-1077 GCF_002925995.2 Terrapene triunguis | reverse complement strand
AAATGACAGACAATATCCCAATGAGTTCCTAATAAGAGTATTTTACCAATAACCAAAGCAATTTATGAACTGTGGGTTTAAGGAATGCTGTGAACAGTAGAGGAGCTAAAGGATTGCTGACTCCAGCATTGAGCAGGAAACCTGATTTAAAAGGGTGGCTTAATGAGTTTTTGAGGCACCTAAAACTATTATTTTAGGAAGGGATCTCTGAGAGGAACCCAGACATTTAACCACTCAACTGTTAGCGGGTTCAGAAGGAGACATGCGACACTATACACTAAGCAGAGCTGCCTGCAGGATTATGTGTGAAGCTGTCAGTGGCCTACATGGTATTCTGAGGCTTTTTGGCTACACTATGTGGCTCAAACTCAGACCTTTTTCCCTGTCACTCCCCCCCCCCACACACACACACTCTGTCACTCTGTACAGTGTGTACAATGTAAAACTTTTCTTATCTTCTTACCAAGAATCCACCCTTGACCTGAGGTACTCCATCCTCCACGAATGGGTTCTGAGATCTTAACTGAATACAAATAGAGAAATTTATATTAGACATTAGGGAAATCTTCCATGCATTTAAAGAGAAATGATTGGACAATGGGAGTATCTTGTCTTCTGAAAGTGACCAGTGCCAGATGCTTCAGAAGGAATGAACATTACTGGGCAATTTTAACATTACTGTTGTACAGTCCCAGCTTCTAGCACTAGAGGTTTAGGATACCTGGAGCATGGAGATTGAGTCTCTGACCATCTTGACTAATAGCAACCGATGGATCTATCCTCCATGAATTTATCTAATTCTTTTTTGAACCCAGTTATACCTTTGGTCTTCACAGCATCCCTTGGCAATGAATTCCACAGGTTGACTATGCATTGTGTGAAGAAGTGCTTCATTTTGTTTTAAATCTACTGCCTATTAATTTCATTGAGTGACCCCTTTTTCTTGTGTTATGTGAGAGGTAAATAGTACTTCCCTACTTTGATAGATGGATAGAGAGATGTTGTGGTGATTGGTGCTCTCTCTCTCTCTCTCTCTCTCTCTCTATATATATATATATTTAGGATCACTGGCTAGAC
>NW_020687627.1:0-2917 GCF_002925995.2 Terrapene triunguis | reverse complement strand
TGCTGCATAAGCAAGCTATTTTATCAATAGGATTTATTTGAAGGATAGAGCAGTTATTTAAAAAAAAAAAAAAAACACACAGGTCCAAGGACTTCTCTAAGTTAACCTCCAACTACACCCTGCTATGGGAATCATATCCTAGTACTGGATCAGGCTTGCTTTTTTATAGCAGAAGAGATGAAACTGACTTAATATGCCATAGAAGATATTTCTTTGAGAATGGTTAAATATATTGCCCTGCTTTTGTAGTTTATGGTTAACCTGTTTCTAACTGTGAAAGAATAAGTTTGAGCAACTGCTCTACTCCCCTCAACAAAACACTAATACCTACCACTGGGTTTTGATTGAAATGTGCTTATAGTGTATTAATTCACACTACTGAGGCAAGGTGCACCATTACTGGTAGGAGAATGAGGCCCCCTCCTCCCAAAAACATTGTTTTTTCCCCGTATCTTTGGAATCCTAACAGTAAGGTTTAGACTGCAAAACACCCACTGTAGAGGGCACCACAAATCGAGGTTAAGATATTCATAGTAGTCAGGAAAAAATAGGAGTTGGTGTAAAGAAAAAAAAAGTTTTATACCACTTTCTCTCTCCCCCCCCGCCCAAGGTTTTCCCATCATTGAACTAATTCAGCTCCTCAAGTAGAAGAGGTAAGGCTTCTCTAGACCAAAACTATTCCAAGCATCCTGGCTGTTGAAGTTTCTCTTAGCTGCAAGAGCAAGTAGTGGAATGTTTTCAGTTGAGTCCTAGTGTAAACAAAGCAGTTTGCTCTGTCAGATGGAGAGATGCCTAGTTAGTGTTAAATAAAATGGGTTGCAAAGGAATGGGTAGGTTGGACATTGACTGCTTTATGAAGGCCTGAAAGGTTTATAGAAAAGAAGTTTACTTTTAGCCCCATCTCAAAAAATACTGGTATTGGAAACAGTTCAGAAAAGGGCAACAAAATTAGAGGGTATGGAATAGCTTCTATATGAGGGGAGATTAACAACATGGGGACTTTTCAGCTGGAAAAAGATGAGTAAGGGGAGATACGATAGAGGCCTATAAAATGACAACTGATGTGGAGAAAGTAATAAGGAAGTGTTATTTACACTCTAACAAGAACTAGGGGGCCACCAAATGAAATTAATAGGCAGCAGGTTTAAAAACCAAGTATTTCTGCACACAACACCTAGTCAACCTGTGGAACTCTTTGCCAGAGGATGTTGTGAAGGCCAAGCCTCTAACAGGGTTAAAAAAATTAGATATCCTCCATGAATGTATGTCCATCAATGGCTGTTAGCCAGGATGGGCAGGGATGCTAGCCCTAGCTTCGGTTTGCCAGAAGCTGGGAATGGGCAACAGGGGATGGATCACTTGATTACCTGTCTGTTCATGCCCACTGAGGGCATGTGGCATTGGCTATTGTCAGAAGATGGGATAGGGGGCTAGATGGGCTTTTGGTGTGACCTAGTATGGCCAGTCTTGTTATTAGAAAAACAGATGTCTGGCAGAGGGAGATTGTGATACCAAGGAAGAACTAAAGGGGGCAGGGTGTAATTCTTATTCAGACTTTGATAAGGTGCCAGACCTTCGCTCTAGCATATTAAGAAACTAATATCTTCCCCTTTTCTTAGGGTGAGAAAGCTCACTGCATAGTAAATCCTTCAGCATATCCAAATGAAAAAAGGTAAGATGCCTTGGCATTTGTGATAGTTAAGGAACTTAAAGCTGCTGTTTTATAAGGAAGGCCTGCAAGCTAAAGGGCACAGCCACATTCTTTTCCTTTACAGCCAGTTGGTAAAGGGGATCTTCTTTTTCAGGTAGTGGCTACTCAGCTTAACTGCAAAAGTTATATTAAAAACTTTCCAAATCAAGCCTTAACAAATGAGGTAGAGTACAGCAGAGGAAGGACTCCTGCCCCTCCCCAGCACTATAATTCCAATTGTGCATATGATTTATTGCAACTGTTTGCCTTTGCTGGTACATTACACCTACTGTTCATTTTATTTAATGAAAATCCACACCAATTAATGCATTAGCTTCAAATTAAACCACAGACAGTGCAGAATGAGACCGCTCCAATAAAAAAAAAAGGGGGGGGGGAGGGGAGAAAAAGGTTTATAGTAAGATGAACCTAGTACAATCCAACTTGCATCCCTGCACAAAGCAGAACAAGGCCCCTGTCCCCCCAGGACAGGACAGCCTGGCTCCTTGCTGTGGGGTTAATTCTGCAGATTTTAGATATCACTTATTCATCTGATCTCAAAAAACCCACCCAGCATAGTTAAAGACTCTAGGGTGGAATGTTTGCTCCAAATCATGGAGGCAAAGAAATTCTCTTTGTAACCTATGCTGGCTAAAATATCAGTCTTATTACTACATCCATGTTAACATAGTAACATAGCTGCTTTGTACTATAAAAGTCATTCCCTGACATTCATTCTGAAATGCAGAGAGTCCTGTATGTATTGTAATTTGAGCTTGGTAATGAGGATCTACTTTATTCCCACTCTAGATCTAATCCTTAGGCACCAGAACGTGTTAGTAACGGCTACTCCTGTCATTTTAAAAATGAAGAACCCTCCTTCCTACTATGATCTAGAACCAAGAACCTCTTCAGTATTGCCTGTTTCCAGTGGGAGGCAACTGCACTTGCTAAGAAAAAGGATTTTGCTTTACAGCTAACTGCACCTACTGCCAGATCTTGTGTACGGTTTCCTCACGATACACACACTCATAGGGAGAGTAGAGCTTCTCTGCCTTTTGAATGACATGACACACCACATTGGGAAAAAACTGGCAGTAAAACACATTCAAACTGCTGATGGGCCAAAAGAGCTGACTTGGCACAGACTGGAAACCTTGGCTAAAGGTTGCCAGGTTCCAGTTTCTCTTAATACTTTGATTTTGTATAAACCAATTGAAGGTGCTA
>NW_020687626.1:1936-2976 GCF_002925995.2 Terrapene triunguis | reverse complement strand
CATACCCTTAATTTACTTACATATTTGCGGCGTTTTAAATAAGTAATTCTAGGTATGATCTGATGAATTTTCATACCTGGTTCAAGCCTTAGACAGCATTCCTGCTTATAGCATTGCTGCTCCGTGTCCCTGCAGCCCAGAGAGAACAACCGAACAAAGGGAAAGTTTCTTTCCCAATTTTAAAAAGTTCTAGCCTTCCTATTGGCTCTTTTGGTCAGGTGCCCACTCTTTTTTCTTTACCTGGGGGACTTTTTTACCCTTTACAGGTAAAGCAAGTAGAAAACAGATACCAAGAGGGATTTTACAGCTAACTGGCTGGGTGTTCATAAAAGGGAGCTAACCCCCCCCCCCCCCCCACACACACTTCATTTATCACACTTGTCCACTAAGGAATGACCTGCAGAGAGGCCACCAAACGGACAGTCATTGTCACTCTGAGCTAGATGCAATTAGTGCCTGGGCATTGATTTACATCATCTTTAATTAGGCTCTTCTTCAGTTTCTGGGGAAATTGGTAAATTTTGGGGGTTTCTCACTTTAGTGCTAGCTTGTTCACTAATACAATACTAATTTACTCAAGTTCTTATATGTCTTTGAAAACATGCAACATGTTGCAAAATAAAATAATAACTTTGAATGATGCAGAATGATTTATAGAGAAGCAGCTGTTATGATGAAATTCTGGGCCATGCATCCCAAGGACCGGAGAGTACACATGCCTGTCCACCTTCCAGAATGAAGTCAGGAGATGGAGCTGTCTCCAAAAAGGGTAGCACACATCTCTGCACAAATTGCTAGATGCCTTACTGTTTGGTTTCTGTGACTGAGAGTCAGATTTGCAAAAGTATTTAAATGACTAAAGATGCAGATAGGTGCTCAATGGAATTTTCAAAAGCACCTGTCTGCATCTTGAGCAGGGGTCGGCAATGTTCGGCACGCGGCTCGCCAGGGTAAGCACCCTAGCGGGCCGGGCCAGTTTATTTACCTGCTGATGCGGCAGGTTCGGCCGATCGCGGCCCCCACATGCCGCGGTTCGCCGT
>NW_020687626.1:0-1836 GCF_002925995.2 Terrapene triunguis | reverse complement strand
GTCCCGGTCCAATGGGGGCGGTGGGAAGCGGCGCGGGCCGAGGGATGTGCTGGCCGCGGCTTCCCACCGCCCCCATTTGCCCGGGACGGCGAACCGCGGCCAGTGGGGGCCGCGATCGGCCGAACCTGCCGCGTCAGCAGGTAAATAAACTGGCTCGGCCCGCTAGGGTGCTTACCCTAGCGAGCCGCGTGCCGAACATTGCCGACCCCTGATCTTGAGGAACATAAAGACGTTTGAAAATCTGGCCTTGGATGTCCCATAGACCAACAAGTATGCTTTCACAAGGTGTCCATGAATTCTGATTGGTGTTCCACCTTCACTCTCATTCTGAAGAAAAGTAGATTAGAGGGTTGATGCTCTAATTATTGGCATATACCAGAGAATAGAAAGTTTTTTTTATTTATAATTTGTTCACTCATGACAGCCTTCCCTGGCTGGTGGATCAGTGTATTGGACACCAGCTTGGTAACAGGAGATTGTGGATGTATTCCCAGTTAAATCACTGATTAACCTGCTCAAGGTCGCACAATTAATTAGGCCCTACAGACAGGCACTACAGTAAGTGTGAAGATTATCTAGCTATAATATAATACAAAATGGTCTCCATAATATTCATGAGAAAGGTAAAAGTCTAAATTGAGGAACCAGCTATTTGACTTAGTTGACTAGACAATAACCCTGCAATTGACTATGTAGAAATATCACCTTTAACATTTGTAATGCTGGTGTACGAGATGTCCCAGTGTGTACTAGGATTAGTTTTTGCATTGCTGTGTTTGAGTGGGATATTGTGATGGGGTTTCTACCCAACAGGACAAGGCCTGATTAGGAAAAAAGGGCCAATTAACCTTGTGACAGGCTGCACCTGAAGGAGAGTCACGACTGATAAGGCCTAATGGCTGATGAAGCTCAGCTGGGGAGGACCTGGGTTAAGCATAAAGAGAGGAAGTTGGTGGTAAGAGGGGGCTGAGGGGAGGAGTTCTGCAATCACTATCTGGAGAGGAGAGGAGCTGATAAGAGACAAAGAGGAGGCCCAGAGGGGAGTAAAACCTGGGATCCTGTCTGGGAATACAGACTGTAGCAAAAATCTGCGAGGGGGTAAAGAAGTCATGAGGCACAGAGGACGCTCCAGGGGTAACCCAGAGATGGGCCAGAAGATGGGGAGAAAAAGCAAGAAGGAGCCCAGGGAAACAGCAACAGGGTCTGAGATTGTGTAGACCATGGTTGCTAGCCATAGGGTCCCTGGACTGGGGCCTAGAATAGTGGGTGTGAAAGTGTCACAGACTGGATAGTGGACCAGAGGACTGTCTTAAATAGTTGTCCAGAGGGACTTTGATACTCCAGAACATGAGGACTATAATTACCTGGCTGGAAGGCCAAGTTATGGAGAGGGAGCAACCTGAGTCGTGAAGAGGGAATATTCTGAGTCCAGAGAAAGAGACCATGGGACGAGCAACTGAAGGAGGAGGCGTCAGACCGTTCGAGAGCTAATCCCCAGATGAGTCACTGCAAGGTGTCCTACTGGTGAGTTGTAAACCCCATGGCAGGCATGATGTTTTTGTTGTTGTGGAGGTTTGCTGCAGAATGCTGGGATGTCCTTCTAAGTGCCAGCATTCCATTGGAACACTGGGGCTTGAGCTGGCCAAAAAATTGTGGCAAGTCTGCAGGGAAAAAATTGAGCTTTTGCACTGAGATTTTGAATTTTCAAAAATCTTGATGAGCATTTCAAAATGGATGCCGAAGGCACATGGAGGTTCATTTTGCCCCATCCACTTATTGGATTAGGCAATAATTAAATGGTTAATAAAGAGTTATTTTCTGGAATCTGTTTTCTTT
>NW_020687625.1:845-1064 GCF_002925995.2 Terrapene triunguis | reverse complement strand
GAGAGTGCGACGGCGATTTCCTCAGCGCGCCCGAGCATGGGGGGCAGAGAGCTGGACTATACCATCGAGCTGCCGCCGGGGGGGCGGCCGGGTACGGGGCTGGCTGCGGGGCGGGGTCCCCATAATCCTCCGGGCGCAGCGGGTCCGGTAGTCGGGGGGCGGCGGGTGTCTGAGACCCCGCGGGGGGCACAGGTGGGGGGAGGGTGTCTGATGCCCCTG
>NW_020687625.1:0-745 GCF_002925995.2 Terrapene triunguis | reverse complement strand
CCTACCAGCCCCCCGTCCTGCCCCCTGCCTGCACCCCCCATGTACCAGCCCCCCGCCCTGCCCGTGTAGCCCCCACACGCCTGGGGGGGCGGCGCTGTCCCGCGAGCGGCTCTGCAGCCTGAGCTACCAGCCGGGGCCTTTGCGCGAGAGCAGCGGCTGCACTAAGCTCCGGAGGTGCCCGGTTCGATCCCGCCGGCCGATGCCCCGCCCCCAGCCCCGCTCCGGGGCCCCCTCCAGAGGGGGCTCGATTGGACGCGGCTCCCTCTCACCTGCCCGCCAGCGCTTCAGCTTGATTGACATCCCAGACGGACACACCACAGGCCTTCGACCAATGGGCAGCCTCATTCCGACCCGGTGGGCGGGGCGCTGGAGAGGCGGCGGTTGCTAGGGGCGCGGGTTCTGTTAGCCCCTGAGAGGCGCGTTGCTAGGATGTGAGGTCACAGGGCGTGGGCCTCGATCGCTCCTATTGGCTGGCGTCGCCGGAGAGGGCGGTCACTTCCGGTGTGGAGGGCGGGCGCTTCGGCCTGAGAGTGCGACGGCGATTTCCTCAGCGCGCCCGAGCATGGGGGGCAGAGAGCTGGACTATACCATCGAGCTGCCGCCGGGGGGGCGGCCGGGTACGGGGCTGGCTGCGGGGCGGGGTCCCCATAATCCTCCGGGCGCAGCGGGTCCGGTAGTCGGGGGGCGGCGGGTGTCTGAGACCCCGCGGGGGGCACAGGTGGGGGGAGGGTGTCTGATGCCCCTG
>NW_020687624.1:779-1055 GCF_002925995.2 Terrapene triunguis | reverse complement strand
GGGGGAGATAGTCCAAACTTTGACTGAGGTGGGGGGCTGGAAGAGACCAGGAGGGGGGGAGGGGGTGTGGTCCACAACTGGACCCGGGTTGGGGGGCGAGGGAGAGGAAGGATGGTTCAAACTGGGACCCAGGGGGCCTATGGGGGGGTGCCTGAGTGACTCCCCTGCTCATCAGGGTGGGGCGGGATGGTCCCACTGCCTGGGGCTGAGCTGTGACCCCCGGCTGGGATGGGGGGGACAGTTGTGGGGTGATTCACACTGTCGGGGGGGGGGGGG
>NW_020687624.1:0-679 GCF_002925995.2 Terrapene triunguis | reverse complement strand
CCCCCCCCCCCCCCCGTTTGCAGGGTCTGGGGGGCACCCCTGCTTGGACAGTTTGTTTGAGTTGCTGTGGGGGTAGGGGTGTGTCGGGCGGGGGCCCTGCCTTAGCAGCGCCTCCTGTTGCGCTCGGCCCTTCCCCCCCGCACGCCCCTCCCCCCGTTATTTTCGCTTTTATTATTATTACCCCCCCCCCCCATTGCTTTGGAGTTACAGTGATTAAAGCTGCTGCTTCTCAACCACAGACAGCGCCTCCCCCTGGTGGTGACATGCCGGGGCCCCGGGGGGTGTCCCGTGCAGACTGGGACCGCGGGGGGCAGGGGGTGTTCCTCGGGGACCCTGGGAAGGCATGTTACTCTGACATGGGGGGACAGGGACTTGGTGGGGGCACTGGGACCCTGGGGGTAGAGGGGGAGATAGTCCAAACTTTGACTGAGGTGGGGGGCTGGAAGAGACCAGGAGGGGGGGAGGGGGTGTGGTCCACAACTGGACCCGGGTTGGGGGGCGAGGGAGAGGAAGGATGGTTCAAACTGGGACCCAGGGGGCCTATGGGGGGGTGCCTGAGTGACTCCCCTGCTCATCAGGGTGGGGCGGGATGGTCCCACTGCCTGGGGCTGAGCTGTGACCCCCGGCTGGGATGGGGGGGACAGTTGTGGGGTGATTCACACTGTCGGGGGGGGGGGGG
>NW_020687623.1:0-13881 GCF_002925995.2 Terrapene triunguis | reverse complement strand
CAGCAGGTAAATAAAACTGGCCCGGCCTGGCAGGGTGCTTATCCTGGCGAGCCGCGTGCCGAACGTTGCCGACCCATGGTGTAGAGGGAGAAGAGCACAAAGAACCTTCCCTATCCTTCTGAAGCTCATCTAAGTGTCAGCCAGAATTGCACTCTGGGGAAAATAGGACAGTTCCCAACCTACTCCCATGGGGATGCATGATGTCCCAAAGGGGACAGAGTGCAGGTGAAACCTTCCCTGCTATGCTTCACCCTGTGGAGTTGGAAAGCCAGGTAGGGAGTAGTATGCTGCATCCTATAATGGCAGAAAACAATAGGTGCACAGCCTCAGAGAACTTGGGAGCAGGTTCCAGGAGGCAGAATGGCCCAGTGCTCCCTTTTGGGACAGTGTTGCTCTTTACTGCCCTTTACTTTGTATTCGTTTATTTATTTGTCTCTAGACAAATGCTAAAACAGGGCACCTATCCAGATGTAACATGGGACGGGAGCAAATTCTGTACAACTACTCCCCCTACCCCAGTTTGACCAACTGTTAAAGCACAGGCTGAGTTCCATCTTTTGTAGGTCTTCCAGGAAATATTACAGGATAAAACTCCAGTGCTATTGTTTTTCAATCCCCAAACATAGACGTTTGTAACAGAGTGAGAGAGAAGGAGGGAAAGAAACCAACACGATTTGATTAGTAAGTAAAATGTATGATTAATACAAACAAGATTATTTAAAATACTATGAAATAACTTTTAAATAAAAGCTATTAGGTAATCAGTCTATCAGTATGTATTTAGGATATAGACTTTCACAAATTCTGCTGCTATTAAAAATGTGGGATTTTAGCATAACATCTCCACTCTACTTTAGCACACACCTAGAAGCATGCTGTCTTTTTTCCCCTGATCATTCTGTTCTCAGTGTGACCTGCAATGGTGCTTGTATTACCTGGATTCTTTGAAACTGGTATGAAACGTCAGAGTACCTCAGTTCAGAAAGAAATACTTCTGACTTGTCAGTAGAATAGAAATTTGGTCTGCAGCTCTCAATTTGTGATTCATATATAACTGGCTCTCCACAGCGTCTGTGTCAGAAAAGGTCTCCCCTGTAGCCACTATGTTTCAGTGCTTGATGACCCAGCCCTGACAACCAACAAAACCTCCTGGCCTTGTGTCATCTTCTTCAGCCAAGCCTTCCCCAAGGGCTCTCAAATGTCCTATATTTATAACATTCCACCCTTGCCCCCAAGCTTTGATAGACTCATCTCCCAGGCTGAGCTTATGTAAGACCTGCCTGCCCATAATGGTGGCTTTCCATAACGCTTCAAGAAAGGTGCTAACCCTCTTTTGGATATTTCTTAGCTCTTCTAACTGAGTTGCCCTACTCTGCTATCTGGTCACAACTTAAAAGTTTAAATCCTCTTCCTCTCTAATGTTTCCTCATGCCTACAATTTCTCTAATTTTCAGAATTCTGGGGGAAAGGGTGAACTTTGCAGCATACCCTGAAGGTAAGCAGATTTGGGCTACTTCAAATCAATGTGGGAAGCAAATTCTGAAGCCAGAAAGTTCCTATGGAGAATGTTATGCCAGCAGCTCCTTCTCAGTTAAATAGCTGTTGCATGTCTGCAGTGAATAACGATTCAAGACTGTCAAATAACAGGCTCAGTTAGAATTATTTAATCAAAGATTATCAATCAGAGACTAGCACAGCATTATACAGAATACAGAAAGAATAGATATATTGCCAACCTTGATGTAAGATAAAGAGCTGGCTCTGTGTTTCTTCTTCAATGTAACTGGTGGAATGCTGTTTCATTTCCCAACTAAGTTTCAAAAATTCTGTCATTACATAGGATTTTTAGATATAAAGACCCCTGTTTGCCAAGCATACTCTCAGAAACATATGTTCTGAAGTCATTTCTTTTAATATAGATATGTTCTCAGTTTACCTGATTAATGTGTGAAGGCATACTTGTTTACAGCTGAGAGGAACAATGTTCTTCAAGATAATATCTCTCAGTTGGTCCGCCTTCTCTGTGATGGGGTGCTTACCTCACAGTGTGCTCTAAGGGGTCAATAGAGCCCTAGGGAGGCTGCACAGGAGGCAGCCAATCAGAGAAGGGCCGAAGGAGCAGCCAATCAGGGCCCAGCAGGCACCTATAAGAAGAGCTGCAGGGCAGAGCAGCTTCAGTCACTCCCTGGAGCTCGAGGAGGGAGGAGGACTGGCTGCTTTGCAGGCTGAAGGCAGCTAGCACCCTGGACAGTGCAGTACTGCAGGCAGAGACCCGGGGAGGTAAAGGCAGCTCCTGGCAGGCTTCAGGGATCTGCAGGCTGAGACCCTGAGGCAAGGGAAAAGAGGGTGCTGGGGATGTGGGGTAGTGTACCAGGGAAATCTACGGAGGAGTTGGAGAGGGCGTAGCAAGCAGCAGCCTTCTACATGTCCCCCCCCCACCCACTTGCCACTGGAGAAATGGCTAGACAGTAGACTGAGAGAAGTAGCTGGACAGGGATTGCAGAGATGTCCCCCAGAAGCAGGCGACACAGAGTGTGGCACGGCCGGAGGGCTGTGTCACTGAAGAGAACACCACGGTCCTTGGAGGGACATGGGTTCTGGAGCAGAAGAGGTGACAGGCGGAGCATCACCAGAACAGGGTGCACTAGCTAACAGAGCTAATTCCCGTATTGGCCATGAGGTGGCACCAGAGTAGTGACTGAGCCCTGTTACATTCTCCCATAATCATTCTTCCCAATTGATTCCCCAGTAGGAAACCTCTGTTGTAACAATCATCCCTCACCAATCTCCCAGGCCCATGTATGCTCATGTAAGATAGATAGATAGATAGATATAAAGGGAATGGTTTCCAAGTTTATGTGGAGTTTTATAGCCAAGCATTATTAGATAAATGCATAAAATTCCTGAATAGGGCTACTTTAGGACAATGACGAATATTCTGGGCCCTAGAATTCAACATACTCTTTGTTAATATCATAAAGATTCTAAGGAATAATAAATATACAAATGAGTCAAACATACAAAAAGAAAAGGACTAAAAGGGTTAATATTTACTAACAGGTACCAACATAGCTTGAGGTTTAAGTGTCTTGGCTGATATCAGCTGTGGTGGTGTGCGATGGAGAGATAGATGGTCTCTCAGGTGAATAGATTCTAAGCCTTTTCTACCTCTGGACTGTGACTGTAGAGCACAAGTGAGATCAAAGGTTTTTAAGATGTATTTCTCTAAACGGTATGTGTTCACGTGCAATAATGTAAATATACAGGCAATAGGGTGGAGTGTATAATATAATACTGGCATAATATCAAATGAAGTGACTCTTCATAGACCATTGACAATGGTCACCATTAAACAATAGATATTATAAAGACACCATCATTATATCCTAGAATCTGGGCATCCATTGACAATATAAAAAGTTGACTTTGATGTCAGTGCATGAGTATTCCCTTTGGAATCTATAGTGTATAGTCATTATGGACTGCAGGATTTGGCCCACTAAAACCAAAATATGTAAATTTATTGGAAGGTTTAAAAAAACCTGTCCATTTGACTAAGAGGCCAAAAAATTCTCCAAGAACATAGTCCCAGAAGAGAGGTGTTCTCAATAGCTCATACTGCAGAGACGAACAGTTGTGGTAAGCTCTTTACAGATTCATAAAAAGTCAGACAAGATGAAATGCCCTCACTACATCCTAAGTGCAGCAATGAAAAATGTTTTTGATATGTTCAGTGGGTTTAAAGTATCAGAGGGGTAGCCGTGTTAGTCTGAATCTGTAAAAAGCAACAGAGGGTCCTGTGGCACCTTTGAGACTAACAGAAGTATTGGGAGCATAAGCTTTCGTGGGTAAGAACCTCACTTCTTCAGATGCACAGGACCCTCTGTTGCTTTTTTCAGTGGGTTTGTACTGTCAAATGTATAGATCATTTCTGATTTCTACCCATTGCATCAAGTAAGATTTTCTGAAATGGGCAGGACTTTTGCAAACATTTTCCTTTAGAAAGAAAGGGGAAAAATATTGAAGCTAAGCAATAGGAGAGTTGGGCAATTACTGTAACTACTGTAGCATGTTATCCTATTACCTCTAAGTACAAAAGTTTCTGAGCTTTTGCTTCCAAAATGTCATGTCAGACAAGACCTGGATTACTGCTGAAAATTTTTAATCTTCAGAGTAGAGAAGGCCAACATTTTTATAATAGGATATAAGCAGCGATACTCTATTGTCGATGACAATGCTACAGCTTTTCAGTTTCACTTTGACACAGACTGCATTTTGTATCTGACATTTGCTGGAGTGAGTCATTTAAACTTCATCTTCAGGAATTGATTATTACTATATGTTTTTAGGGTTTCATATTTTTAAAATAGTTCTTTTAGTGGATGTATACAATTTAAGATAGAGACTTAACAATGTAATTTACAACCTGCATACATGGCACCTGAGGTATGCAACAGGCTCTACTAAGCTAAGCAGGCTTGTATCTGATCAGTAGATGGATATGAGACACCGCCAAAGTGCTGTACAGGTGCTGCAGGAGGTGTTGGTGCTTAAGTAGCACTTTCATCTCTGCGTCCATTCTGAATCAGTCACCCACTGTGGACCTATGGAGAGCTTCACTATCAGAAGGACTGCCATTTGAAGGCAACTTAAAACCAAGATTCTGATTATTCAGCACATTAGAGCACACAATTAGCCCTGGTGTCCTGGCCAAATTCCAAATTAGGTAATTACATCCTCTTTACTTAAATTCTCCATTCATTATCAATTAGTGGGACAGTGGGACAAATTCTCCTCTCATCTATTGAGCCAAACAAGTATCCTTCTAAATGGATATACAGTCCTGACAAAGTCAATAGAAAATCTCTGGCAAGAAAATGTAAGCTGGAAATTAGGCGTTTCACAGTGGAATTTGAATAGCAAATAACCAAAGATCTAAAAATAAATAACAAGAAATTATTTAAATATATATCAGAGGCAAGACGTACAAGAGAACTGGTGGATCTGTTGAACTACTACTTGATAAAGGTAGCAATTAGGAAGGATAGGGACAATGCAGAGAAGACATATTATTTCTTTGTTAGTCTTCAACACAGATGATATTTGGAAGATATCTACCCTGGACTTGCTCTTTTTGAGCAATAAATATGCAAGATTGAGGAGTCAAAAATAGAGAAAGGACAGAGTGCTAAGTTAAAGAACAACAATATCAGGATCAGTTGGTGTACATTTAAGATTCTGAGGAACTTTAGAATGAAGTGGCTGATAATGAAAACATGCAACTATTAAAATCAGTTACCATCCTGAAGGACTAGAAGGTAGTAAAGGTTATACTTATCTCTAAGAAAGATACTAGGAATAATCCTTGGAATTTCAGACCAGCGAGCCTCACTTTTAATAAACTGATTGAAACAATGATTAAATATACAATTATACTTATCTAGATGAACATGATATGACTGGGACAAACCAGCATAGCTTCAACAGCATTTTTTGAGCAAGCCAACAAAAAGCCTTTGACAAAGTCCTTAAGAAGAGGACTTTAAAGAAAACAAGTAGCCAAAAATTGAGAGTTAACATACCCTCGTTGATACAAAACTGGATAGGAGACAGAAAACAAACTGGTCAGTGGAGTGCCTTAAAGCTCTGAATTAAGACTGGTATTGTTTAATAGATATTATCAAAGATCTAGAAAAAAATGGTAAAAAGTGGGGTGAAAAAATTAAAGATGTCACAAAATTATTTAGAAGACTGTGAAGAGCTTCAAAGTGATTTAACTAAGCTAAGTAAATGGTGGACAGTTGTGGCTGATGAATCAAGTTTGGCCAATGTGAGATAATGCAATTTGGAATGGATGATTTGAACTACACTTACACTAAGAGCTTAGTAAGATGTAGAAAAAGGATTAGACATTTACATGAATGAATCTCAATTGAATTAAACAGTTGTGGGGGTTTTGTTTGTTTATCAATTGATTGTCTGATTTATATTTCAGTCTAAAAGGAACTCCGTGCCAAAGGGTGCCCATCCAAAGTGCTGGGTATCCTTGACATACATGTAAAACCACAAACACATAGAAGTTAAAAACCGAAGTGGTGCTTCTCTCTCTCTACCATATATAATTCCATCACCGGTCATGTTACCCATACATCTTAACAGTCCCACCTTCAGGAATCCCACACAAACACTTCCTCAGCCTTCCCCCAATGCTTGTACAAACAGATGGACTCTGCAGCATGCCCAGAAGATTGACCAAGTCTGGCTATCTCAGACCTTGTGGATGCTGTGGGGGTGGGGGTGGAGGAATGAGTACACCAAAGGAAAGGGGTCATTATGGAGGGATGTAATTGACACCTTAGCTTCAACTCAAAAGCCAATAGGAGACCAGGATAGATCACAGAGACAGGGTAACATATGCTGCCACCAAAAGGCAGACCTGAAAAAGTGGGCTGCCATACCTGCACCATCTTAAATTTCCAGAGAGAGTTAAACTGCAGCTACTTGTACAGTGCATTCATAAATACATAGATTCAAAGGCCAGAAGGGACCACTGTGACCATATATCTGACTTCCTGTCTAAAACAGACCATAGGACGTCCCCAGAATGATTGCTTTAGAACTAGATCATATCTCTAAAAAAATTGCAGTAGTCTAGTGCTGAAGTGTTTTGTAATATTTGCCTTGTTTTTTTATATTCATAATATGACATGACTCTTCTGAAATAAAAATACTGTTACATTTTTGTTTTTGATTTTATGGCAGGTATAATTAATATGAAGTTAAGATATCCATTTGAGATTTAATTATATGACATCCACATTGGACAACTTTCTTTTTTCCTTCGGACAACAGTATAAATTGAAGCATTTTCAATTCAATTCAACATACCCTTGGAAGTAGTTGGGAGTGTATATACCTGTTATTTTCTCTTTTCAATATACTCGCTTTGTAGTACAGAATAATTTATCCGGACCAGTTGCTTGACTCACAGACAGTTAAACATCCTAATTCTTATGTGTGATTTGCTGTCCACAACATATGCACATCTAATTTCCCTAAGTGTGACATATGGTTTTCCAAAACACTCATTTTGTTTGGGAGCTTATGTGATGTGTGGACAGATTTGGAAGTGCATACTCCACTATTTGTTCCATTGTGTCATTGAGTGATTGTGTGCTGTATAATTTGACAACCTCTTCTATCAGCTCCTCAGCATAATCTGCAACATGCATAATAATTACAACTTCATTTCAAGAAAAACATGAAAAAGGGTCAGAAATGTGTCAATCTGTCTAACTTCTCCTTCCATCGCATCTGTTTCTTTTAATAGTGGGACATACTGGGACTGTCTTAGAAACAATACTGCATTTTTAAAATGGGATAATGTTTTATACTGTCATGCCATTAATTAACTACTGTCCTATAATCTGCACCTTTGAAGAAATTCCTTATTAACTGTGATATTTTAATAACATATCAAAATCAATGGGAGTACTCTTAAACTTAAAGTTAGGCACATGATTAAGTACCTTGCTGAATCAGGACCTAAAGCATTTTGTAATTCTTTCATGGAAATATTAGTAAATATTTACAAGTAAGTATTAGTATTATTTAATAGGTCACACTTAATATTAATATTCCATTTATAAATAGTTTGTAATGGGCTAATACATTATTTGTAGAGGATTTAAACATGTTGCAAACATGAGTAACGTGTTTATAACCATCTATATGTGCTTATAACCATCAGCAGAAGGTGTTATGTATATAGATGGTTATAAGCCACATTGTAAACAACTTTTTGGCCCGTTAGACCATATAGCAATCTATAACAATTGATTGACTATTTATTAAAACATCTATTTATCATGTATTAACTTTTTATAAATTATTTATAAATGGAAAATATAAGGTATGCCCATTTAATGTTCATAGTATAGTATTATTGCTATTTAATAATTGGTTGTGTAATTACACTTCAGGCAGTGTAACATTTTCCATATTATGCCATAAACATATAGAAGATCATAGAGACATTTGTATGCAATTTGTGGAATGCTAATCTTATTAAGCATACAATGATTAGTTATATACAAAATCATTTGCAGTGTGTAACATCAGCTAGTATGTTCCATGTTATCACTCGACACAATTTACCACTCACTTTTGACTGAGTCATCTGGGAACACATAGCAAAGCTTGTATATATAATTTATGTTTCCTTGTTCTGTTTGCTTAATTATTTAAAATTCAATACTATTTTTATTTTTAAAACATATTAGCAAAAACTGGAGCTGCAGCGCTATATTTTACTGTCAATAAAAGACTGTAAAAGTAGTGTATGCAAACAATTCTCACAGAGTCAACATACCCCAACATAGCCTTCCATCTCACAGGGTCCTAGAGCTTGGGCTCCAGTCCAAGTATGGAAGTCTACATTGCAATTAAACAGCCCCAGAGCCCAAGCCCCTGGAGCCCAAGTCAGGTGGCACAGGCCACCCAGGAGTGTTTAATTGCAGTGTAGACACTCCCTAAGAGTATCTAAAATTAGAGCTCCCAAAAACAAAGCTGCATTCAGCAGAAACCATCTTTCTCACAATACAGTTGCAGTAAGAATAGCTGACATTGCAATAGACTTAGAATTATTTTATTAGAAGTTGAAACATAGAAAGCCATCTCCCTTTCATCTGATGAGAGAGGACACTGTCCAACACGGCATTTTTGTCAGAGGTGCCTGAGGAAAAATCAGAGTTAAAATAAAGCAGGTTCCTTTTTTCACATTTTGATTTACAATGGGCAACAAAAATGTTAAATTAGACTGTAGAAAAGGTGATTAGAATCATGTCTCAAATGGGATCTTTTTTTGTTGTTTGAGGGGTGTGTGTGTGTGTGTTTAAAAATAACCACTGGTGGATTTTTATTTTCGAAAACATTTTTTGAAAAGGTCAAAGGGATGAAATGCAAAGTGTGCTAACACTGGCATACTTATGATCTTGATGATTATTGAACAATTATAATATGTTAACACCCAAATGCACCCATCAATATTAGGGCACTGTACATATACAGATAAAGATACAGTTACTATCACAATACCTGTAATTTAGCATGGGTCATATTCTGCTCCCTTACTCACGTTGAGTAGCACCTTAATCCACAGAGTGCCCCATTCACACTGATATGGAATACACTGAAAATCAGTTTGTGCAAATATGTAAGAATCTTCTCCTAGGTAATTATGCTGTGCTTCTTTCTTTCAGTATTGGGGACTCAACTACTGTGTTACCATTTTCAATTTTCAAGGCATGAACTACAGACATGGAGTCACATTCTATTATTCAAAAGTCACTGAATTGGAGAACTGCAAACTGTCTCCTCTGAACTTTAACCTGGAAAACATGGCACCTTTGATGCAGATCATTTGCTATGGCTCAGAGCTTAAAAAAAAAACCCAAACAAAAAACCAAACCTCTACGAAAGTAACCGTTGCTTGAGGACAAAATTCCATATCTTCTATCTATCCTAGGTAGTTGTATGTCTCCCATTGCAGTAATATCTGAGAAGCTTGCAATCTTTTCATGTATTTGTCCTTAGACATATTGAGACAAAATTTTAATCCTGCATACAACTTTGCATTCATTTCCCTCTGTCCCCTCCTTGCTCTGGATTAGCCCAAATGTATGCCCTTTTAGATTATGCTAAGGCTTTTGGTGTGGGGAAGGTGGATATTTTTTCATTATTGGCTGATTGATGTATGTTTTTGCCATTTTTGAAGTTGAGACACTTGTTGGAGTTATGATTTTTTCTTTGATCTATTGATTGTGAAGGGATATAATTCACAGGTAAAGTGCTGCTTACACCTCTGACCCTTTTCTGATCTGAGTAAACCCGTTCAGGTGTTGTCTCATGCCTTTACCTCCCTCAGGGTAGAATTTTGCAATCCTCCCACTCTTAGACTGGCATCTGGGTACAACATCCCATCTTATTACCATGCAGCCAGCTACCTGATGCCTGTTGAGAGTCTTTGGGTTAAGTTTAGAGGTGAAAGCAACAGAGATGGTGTCATGTTGGGCATCTGCTATAGACCACCAAACCAGAAGGATGAGGTAGATGAGGCTTTCTTTGAACAACTAACAGAAGTTTCCCAATCACAGGCCCTGGTTCTCATGGGGGACTTCAATCACCCTGACATCTGCTGGGAGAGCAATACAGCAATGCACAGAGAATCCAGAACGTTTTTGGAGAGTGTTGAGAACAACTTTCTGGTGCAAGTGCTGGAGGAACCAATAGGGGCCATGCACCTCTTGACCTCCTGCTAACAAACAGGAAAGAATTGGTAGGGGAAGTAGAAGTGGGGGCAACCTGGGCAGCAGTGACCATGAGATGGTCGAGTTCAGGATCCTGACACAAGGAAGAAAGGAGAGCAGCAGAATACAGACCCTGGACTTCAGAAAAGCAGATTTTGGCTTTCTTAGGGAACTGATGGGCAGGATCCCCTGGGAGGCTAATATGAGGCGGAAAGGAGTCCAGGAGAGCTGGCTGTATTTTAAAGAAGCCTTATTAAGGCGCAGGAACAAATCATTCCGATGTGCAGAAAGAATAGCAAATATGGCAGGCGACCAGCTTGGCTTAACAGAGAAATCTTCGGTGAGCTTAAACACAAAAAGGAAGCTTACAAGAAGTGGAAACTTGGACAGATGACAAGGGAGGAGTATAAAAATATTGCTCGATCATGCAGGGATGTAATCAGGAAGGCCAAAGCACAATTGGAGTGGTAGCGACCAAGGGATGTGAAGGGTAATAAGAAGGGTTTCTACAGGTATGTTAGCAACAAGAAGAAGGTCAGGGAAAGTATGGTACCCTTACTGAATGGGAGAGGCAACCTAGTGACAAATGATGTGGAAAAAGCTGAAGTACTCAATGCTTTTTTTGCCTGGGTCTTCACAGACAAGGTTAGCTCCCAGACTGCTGCACTGGGTAGCACAGCATGGGGAGGAGGTGAGCATCCCTCAGTGGTGAAAGAACAGGTTAAGGACTATTTAGAAAAGCTGGACACGCAAAAGTCCATGGGGCAAGCCGCAAAGCATCTGAGGGGCTGAGGGAGTTGGCTGATGTGATTGCAGAGCCATTGGCCATTATCTTTGAAAACTTGTGGCGATTGGGGGAGGTCCCGGATGATTGGAAAAAAGGCAAATATAGTGCCCATCTTTAAAAAGGGGAAGAAGGAGAATCCGGGGAACTACAGACCAGTCAGCCTCATCTCTGTCCCCAGAAAAGTCCTGGAGCAAGTCCTCAAGGAATCCATTTTGAAGCACTTGGAGGAGAGGAAGGTGATCAGGAACAGTCAACATGGATTCACCGAGGGCAAGTCATGCCTGACCAACCTGATTGCCTTCTATGACAAGATAACTGGCTCTGTGGATATGGAGAAAGCAGTGGGTGTGATATATCTTGACTTTAGCAAAGCTTTTGATATGGTCTCCCACAGTATTCTTTCCAGCAAGTTAAAGAAGTATGGATTGGATTAATGGACTATAAGGTGGCTAGCTCATCAGGCTCAATGGGTAGTGATCAATGGCTCAATGTCTAGTTGGCAGCCAGTATCAAGTGGAGTGCCCCATGAGTCAGTCCTGGGGCCGGTTTTGCTCAACATATTAATTAATGATCTGGATCGGGAATGGCAAACCATGGCCACTGGGAGCTGCGTGGGGCCGTGCCAGGAGATGTTCAATATAAACAAAATGTCTTGCAGCCCACCAGCAGATTACCCTGACGGGACGCATGCTGAAGGTTACCGACCCCTGATATGGATGATGGGATGGATTTCACCCTCAGCAAGTTAATGGATGACACTAAGTTGGGGAGAGAGGTAGATATGCTGGAGGATAGGGATAGGGTCCAGAGTGACCTAGACAAATTGGACGATTAGGCCAAAAGAAATCTGATGAGCTTCAACAAGGACAAGTGCAGAGTTCTGCCCTTAGTACGGAAGAATCCCATGCACTGCTACAGGCTGGGGACCAACTGGCTAAGTGGCAGTTTTGCAGAAAAGGACCTGGGGATTACAGTGGACGAGAAGCTGAATATGAGTCAACAGTGTGCTCTTGTTGCCAAGAAGGCTAACAGCATATTGATCTGCATTAGTAAGAGCATTTCCAGCAGATTGAGGGAAGTGATTATTCCCCTCTATTTGGCACTGGTGAGGCCACATCTGGAGTATACTACGTCCAGTTTTGGGCTCCCTACTACAGAAAGGATGTGGACAAATTGGAGAGAGTCCAGTGGAGGGCAAAGGAAATGATTAGGGGGCTGGAGCACATGACTTATGAGGAAAGGCTGAGGGAACTGGGCTTATTTAGTCTACAGAAAAGAAGAGTGAGGGGGGATTTGACAGCTGCCTTCAACCACCTGAACAGGTGTCCCAAAGAGGATGGATCTAGGCTGTTCTCAGTGGTGGCAGATGACAGAACAAGGAGCAAAGGTCTCAAGTTGCAGTGGGGGAGGTCTAGGTTGGATATTAAGAAAAACTATTTCACTAGGAGGGTGGTGAAGCACTGGAATGGGTTACCTAGGAAGTTGGTGGAATCTCCTTCCTTAGAGGTTTTTAAGGCCCGGCTTGACAAAGCCTTGGCTGGGATGATTTAGTTGGGGTTGGTCCTGCTTTGAGCAGGGGGTTGGACTAGATGACCTCCTGAGGTCCCTTTCAACCCTGATATTCTATGATTCTATGTTTCTCCCACTCCTCCCAGTTTAGTGTCATCTGCAAACTTGCTGAGAGTGCAGTCCATGCCATCCTCCAGATCATTAATGAAGATATTGAACAAAACTGGCCCCAGGACTGACCCTTGGGGCACTCCGCTTGAAACCGGCTGCCAATAGACATGGAGCCATTGATCACTAGCTGTTGAGCCCGACGATCTAGCCAGCTTTCTATCCACTTTATAGTCAGGGCCGGTGCAACCACTAGGCGAACTAGGCAGCTGCCTATGGAGCCTAGTTGTTGAGGGCGCCTAAAAGCCTGCTCAGGCAAGGAGGTGGAGTGGAGGTGAGCTGGGGCGGGGGAGCACGGGGAGGGCCGCCTGCAGTAACAAGGGGGGGCGCACAGGGGAACCGCTCTCCGCCCCAGATCACCTCCACTCTGCCTCCTCCGCTGAGCACACAGCCCCCGTTCTAATTCTCCTCCAATCGGCGCCGCAAGCCTGGGAAGGGAGGAGAATTAGAGCGGCGCCGGCATGCTCAGCGGAGGAGGCAGAGCGGAGGTGAGCTTGGGCGGGCTCCCTGGGCGGGGTAAGCTGCCGCAGAGGGGGAGGTTAGCTTCCACGGGGGGGGGGGGGGGCTCCCCCTCCTGTCTGGAGAAGTTTGTCTCAAGACATTCTACCTTTGAGTAACCTTTTTCTCTGAGTGACCTTATGACTTTATGTTCTCTGAGAGAACATAAATTTCAGCACATATACATAAGTCCTCATATATTTTCTGTACATACATCTCACAATGCTTATGATGACAATATGACACAGGCTTTCATTAGAGACCTTATATGACATTATTTTGGTGTGCCCATGGAGTCCCTATCTTCCTATGTATCCCTGTGCTCTCTGCCAGTTGGCATTGAAGTCTGGGTCACAGTGGGTAACTGGTATCAGAGGGGTAGCCATGTTAGTCTGGATCTGTAAAAAGTGACAAAGAGTCCTGTGGCACCTTATAGACCAGGGGTCAGCAACGTTCGGCATGCAGCTCGCCAGGGTAAGCATCCTAGCGGGCCGGGCCAGTTTATTTACCTGTTGACGCGGCAGGTTCGGCCGATCGCGGCCCTCACTGGCCGTGGTTCGCCGTCCCGGGCCAATGGGGGCGGCGAGAAGCGGCGCGGGTGAGCGATGTGCT
>NW_020687622.1:0-1306 GCF_002925995.2 Terrapene triunguis | reverse complement strand
AATTAACCCTACAGTCTTCTGCCCAATGGAGATTAATAAGGGATTTCCCCCCCCCCCTCGGGCTTCCCCATTCCCCACCCTCAGCGTGACTGGCGGAGGTGGCGCCGGGTCCGTATCTGGAAGGCCATCTTTATGATCACGCATCGCGCTATTGCCAAGTGAGATCTGGCAGATTTGAACGCGCCACGTGCGCACGGCAGGCGAGCCAGGCCTGACCCCCCCCCCCGGCCCTAAAGCTGCGTTTGATAAACAGAGCGGAGAGGCGGGGCCCAGCCAGTCAAGGAAGTCAGACAACGACTGAGAAATGCTCTTTTCATTGTAGGCTTCCCCCCCCCACCCCCCTCCATGGAGGAAATTAAACCCGGATGACTTTGTTTCAACACCCCCAGGGTTGCAACACAACCGCGCGGGAGCTGGGAAATTCCAACCAAGGCTAACGCCGCGAGCTCTGCCAGGCCGCCCGCTGGCGGCTCTCCCCACTGGCCACCCGCCATTCTCCCAGGCGGGCGGCGTGGAGCCCCAGGACAGCCGGACACCTGGGATCTATTCCCAGCTGTGTTGGGGGACCGCTTCCCCCCCTTCTGCGCCTCAGTTTTCCCCCGGCTGGAAAACGGAGAGAAGAATCCTGACCTTTGAGAAGCCCCGGGGGATTATTTTAAACCAACTGGTCCCACAAAGTCGGGGACTAAGCAAGCGCCGTGGCAGATTCGCCGTCTCTCGGCTTTCTGGGAGAGAAGCAGGTTACCGGGCTCTATCCGGGGGAAGCGGGCCCGGGAAGGTCCAACCAGACGATGTAACGGTCCCTTGCCAGTCTCCAAGCCCCAGTCCCAACAGCAAGGGGCCGTGTGGGTGAGCTCAGAGGACATGAAGGGTTCGTTACAGCCTCGTTCCCAGGGGTTAAACCATAATGGGCTGGGGACTGGAGGGCAGCCCAGAGCGGGGTGGAGGGGAGCTGTGTGCCATTGTGCAAAATGCAGCTTGAGAGGAAGGCTGGTTTCTCCGTCTACATCGGGGTGGGCAAACTTTTTGGCCCCAGGGCCACATCGGGGTTGCGAAACGGTATGGAGGGCCGGGTAGGGAAAGCTGTGCCCCCCCCCCCCAAAACAGCCTGGCCCCCGCCCCCATCCACCCCTTCCCGCTCCCTGACTGCCCCCCTCAGAACCCCCGACCCAGCCAACCCCCTCTGCTCCTTGTCCCCTGACTACCCCCTCCCAGGACCCCGTCCCCTATCCAACCCCACCCCCCCGCTCCCTGTCCCCTGACTGCCCTGACCCCTATCCCCCGCCCCCTGACAGGCCCCCCCCCC
>NW_020687621.1:0-1084 GCF_002925995.2 Terrapene triunguis | reverse complement strand
GGGACCCCCCACCCCCGAGAGCCGGGCCTGGGTACCGTCCCCCCGGGAAACCCCCCATCCCTGAGAGCCGGGCCTGGCCACTGCATCCCCCCTCGAGGATTCCCCACCCCTGAGAGCTGGGCCTAGCCCCGCCCGCTCCCCCCCCGGGGAACCCCCCTCCCCCAAGAGCCGGGCCCAGGCACCGCCCCCCCTCGGGACCTCTCCCTTGGGCGCCTCGCCCCCCCCAGCGCCCTGCGTCTGTGCCCCCAGGCCACGGTGGCGGCGTTCGCGGCGAGCGAGGGCCATGCGCACCCCCGGGTGGTGGAGCTGCCCAAGACAGACGAGGGGCTTGGCTTTAACATCATGGGGGGCAAGGAGCAGAACTCGCCCATCTACATCTCCCGCGTCATCCCCGGCGGCGTCGCCGACCGGCACGGCGGTCTCAAGCGGGGGGACCAGCTGCTGTCCGTCAACGGCGTGGTGAGCGGGGGCTGGGGGGGGGGGGGTGGGGGGAGGGCTCCAGGAGGAGACATGGGGGGCACCAGCATGGGGGGGGCACCAGGAAGGGATGTAGGGAGGATGCGGGGGCATGATGGGGACCATGGGGAAGGGACATGAGGCAGCACAGGGGGACCGGCCTGGGGACCGGGAGGGCTGAGCGCGTGGGGAGACGGAGGCAGCAGCGAGCAGGGGGCGGGGGGGCAGCGCCGGGGGGGGGGGTCCGTGCCCCTGACCCCCGTTTGTCCGTGCGTGGGGCAGAGTGTGGAAGGGGAGCAGCACGAGAAGGCTGTGGAGCTGCTGAAGGCGGCCCAGGGGACGGTGAAGCTGGTCGTTCGCTACACGCCCAAGGTGCTGGAGGAGATGGAGGCCCGGTTCGAGAAGATGCGCACGGCCCGCCGGCGCCAGCAGCACCACAGCTACTCGTAAGCCCCCCCCCATAAGAACGGCCGTACTGGGTCAGACCAAAGGTCCATCCAGCCCAGTGTCCTGTCTACCGACAGTGGCCAATGCCGGGTGCCCCCTGTCACGGACTCACAGATCGGGCCCACTCTTGGCCCCGTGCGGTCCGTGGGGGGTGCCCCTTTCAGTGCGACAGCCCTTCTCG
>NW_020687620.1:1513-2032 GCF_002925995.2 Terrapene triunguis | reverse complement strand
CCAGGAATTCTTCTACGAAATTGACCAAGCCGAGCTGGCGCAGAAATCCCTGGAGATCACAGTCTGGGACTACGACATCGGGAAATCCAACGACTTCATCGGTGAGGGGCGTCGGGGGGCAGGGGCCGGCTCAGCCGGGGGGCAGGGCTGGGGCACCGTGGGGCAGAGGACGGGATAAGGGGCACCAATGGGGCAGGGTAAGGGACACCGTGGGGCGGAGGGGCTGGGCCTGGAGCACGATGAGGGAGGGTAAGGGACGCCGTGGGGCAGGGGGCTGGGCCCGGGGCGCTGGGTAAGGGGCGCTGTGGGGCGGGGGGCTGGGCCCAGGGCGCTGTGGGGCAGGGGAAGGGGGGCTGGGCCCGGGGCGCCGTGGGGCAGGGTCCAGGGCTGGGCACGCCAGGGGGCACCCCTAACCCCCTCTCCCCCCAGGTGGCACGACCCTGGGCATGGGCTCCAAGGGCGAGCGGCTGCAGCACTGGCTGGGCTGCCTTCAGACCCCCGACCAGCGCTGGGAGCAGT
>NW_020687620.1:0-1413 GCF_002925995.2 Terrapene triunguis | reverse complement strand
CCGTGGGGCGGAGGGGCTGGGCCTGGAGCACGATGAGGGAGGGTAAGGGACGCCGTGGGGCAGGGGGCTGGGCCCGGGGCGCTGGGTAAGGGGCGCTGTGGGGCGGGGGGCTGGGCCCAGGGCGCTGTGGGGCAGGGTAAGGGGTGCTGGGCATGGGACGCCATGGGGCAGGGTAAGGGGTGCTGGGCATGGGACGCCATGGGGCAGGGTAACGGACACCATGGGGCAGGGGGACTGGGCCCAGGGCGCTGTGGGGCAGGGTCCAGGGCTGGGCACGCCAGGGGGCACCCCTAACCCCCTCTCCCCCCAGGTGGCACGACCCTGGGCATGGGCTCCAAGGGCGAGCGGCTGCAGCACTGGCTGGGCTGCCTTCAGACCCCCGACCAGCGCTGGGAGCAGTGGCACACGCTGACCAATGAGCTCCCAGAATCCTCAGCCTTCGCGCCCTGATTGGCCCTGGGGCCCGCTGCTCCCTGCCTGCCTCTTAAAGGAGCGGGGCCCTTTGCACGAGGACTCTTGCATGTTTACACGGGGGCGGGAAGAAAGCCGCCCCCTCCGTGCTGTGTCTGTCTGGGGGGCTGTTTGGTTACGCCAAGGGTTGGGGGAGGGGCGACTGACTCCACCCCTCTATTCCTGTTATGTGGGGGAGGGGCCTTATATGCAAATTGTCACTTGCTGCAAAAAAATATGCAAAACAGTATTCAAAGTGGTGGGAAACTAGCCCCTCCATCCCCTCCCACACACCCCTCCTTTCAAGGACCAATTTTAGCACCCTCCCCTTTAAAAGGAATTTTTTGTCTGCAGTCAAAAATTCCACCCTGCTCTTAAAGGGGCATCCTTTTTCTGCACCGTTTTTACAAAACGGTTTTTAAAAAGGGTCATTTGCATCGTGAGGGTCCCCCCGCAACCACCAGCCTCATTCAGTGGCTTTTCTTCTAAGGGCTTCTGGGATTTCAGGGGGGCCAGGGAGGGTTGGGGGGTGGTCGGGGGTCACTGAAGTCACCACGGCACTGTTTTTATACCAAAATCCTGTTTAATTGGTTAATTTGCATGTCTGGAGCCTGTTAATGCAACCGGAATGGATGTGAAATAAACTGGGGGGCCTCTTGGGGGCCCCCAACACAGTGCTGAGCTGTGTGTATCTGGGGGGCTGCCCCCCAATCCCCACTATTCTGGGATATCTATGACAAGCTCGTCATCCCCGTCCAGGGGGTCTTCGCCACTCCCCTCCCCCGCGTCGCTGAACATTTGCTGGGGCACAGTGCTGAGGATGGTGGGGGGTGGGAGCTTGGAGGAGAGGGGGGCCAGGGGGCCCCCCCGGGGCGAAGAGAAGGGGAGACCCCCCACCACTGAGCAGTCGGAATGGGTGGCCGGTGTCAGGGACATCTGTAAGGGAGAGAGGGGAGGGAAAGT
>NW_020687619.1:0-1368 GCF_002925995.2 Terrapene triunguis | reverse complement strand
GGGGGGGGGGGGGGACTGCTCCCCGCACAGCCCCTCACCGCGCTGTGGCTTCCAGCTACTCCCCTGGCCCGGAAAGCTTTCAAATCTGCGGGCTGGTTGCGCTTGGCCCAGGAGGCCCTGAATAATTTAGGCCGCCGCCTTGTTAAGTGGCTTTTGCTTTGAAAAATGCATGTGGGATTGTGTGTTTGTCTGAGCAGGGGGGGATGCGGGGAGCAGAAAGGCACCGGGGGGATGTCTACACGGCCAGCGAAGCTGTAAGCGTGGCATGGGATTCCTCCAGGTAAACCAAACAACCGGCGTCGTTTCGGAACAAGGGTGAAGCTGAACCAGACTCAGCCGCTCTTAGCCCAAAAGCAGCACGTCCACGCTGGTGTCTGCATCGCTTCGGCTAGGTTGGTTTAAAAGCCCATTTGGCTCTGCTGCAGAAAAAGGGGGTGTTTGTGCCTTGGGACGGTTCCTCGCTGTATAGTCCCCAGGAGATGAGGGCTCGGTCAGCAAGAGTGGCGGGGCGAGGTGGATGGACTGATAAAGGGACAGATAGATGGAGGGGTGGATGGATGGACAGATCAGTGGATGGATGGGTAGCCGGATGGCTGGATCAGCGAATAGATGAGTGAGTGGATGGATGGATGGATACATGGGTGGATGGTTGGATGGGTAGACGGATGGATGGTAGACAGACAGACGGATGAGTGGATGGATGGATGGTAGACGGATGAATGGATAGATGGATGGATGGTAGACCAACAGATGGATGAGTGGATAGACGGCTGGATGAGTGGATAGATGGATGGATGGTAGACAGGCAGACAGATGGATGGTGGACAGATGGATGAGTGGAAAGACAAATGGATGGATGAGTGGATGGATGGATGGTGGACAGAGACGGATGGATGAGTGGATAGATGGATGTTGGACAGATGGATTGATGAGTGGATAGATGGATGGATGGTGGACAGATGGATGAGTGGAAAGACAAATGGATGGATGGATGGTGGACAGAGATGGATGGATGAGTGGATAGATGGATGGATTGTAGACGGATGGATGGATGGATGAGTGGTTGGATGGATGTTGGACAGACGGATTGATGAGTGGATAGATGGATGGATGGTGGACAGATGGATGAGTGGAAAGACAAATGGATGGATGGTGGACAGAGATGGATGGATGAGTGGATAGATGGATGGATGGTGGACAGAGATGGATGGATGAGTGGATGGATGGATGGATGGTGGACAGAGATGGATGGATGAGTGGATAGATGGATGCATTGTAGACAGACAGATGGATGAGTGGATAAATGGATGGATGGAAGACAGATGGATGGATGAGTGGATAGATGGATGCTTGATGGACAGAAGGATC
>NW_020687618.1:3104-13688 GCF_002925995.2 Terrapene triunguis | reverse complement strand
GGGGAGGGGGAGGAGTCGGGGGTGGGGTGGAGTCAGGAGGGATGGGGGAGGGGCCAAGAGAGAGGTGGAGGGGGAGCAGTCCGGGGTGGGGAGGAGTCAGGAGGGATGGGGAGGGACCAAGAGAGAGAGGGGGAGGGGGAGGAGTCGGGGGTGGGGTGGAGTCAGGAGGGATGGGGAGGGGCCGAGGGGGAGGAGTCAGGGGTGGGGTGGAGTCAGGAGGGATGGGGGAGGGGCCAATAGAGAGGGGGAGGGGGAGCAGTCAGGGGTGGGGAGGAGTCAGGAGGGATGGGGAGGGGCAGGAGAAGGGGTTAGATGGGGAGGAGAGGAATGGGGGAGGAGGGAGTAGACATTAGGATCGATGGAGTCAGGGTCATGGGTGGTGGAGGAGGAGGAGGAGAGGGTTGGGGATGGTGGTTGGGGTCATGAGGAAGGGCAGAGTTAAGGGCAGGATGAGAATTGGTCCCCTGAGGCCAGCAGCTGCCTGTGCTACACACTGTTCCTAGGCATGGGCTGGTTAATAGCCTTGTAAGGCTCTGCCTTAAGCCCGGGGACCCTAGCTCAGGCTCTAACTCCTTCCTTACCGGACTTCGTGGTGCTTAGCTATTGCTTACGCGAGGTGCTAGACTGGTGGTGGTTAGAGTTGCCAGGTGCCCGGTTTTCTGAAGTTCAGTTACTGTGAGGTGGGGGGAGGTGCCTGGTCATTAACCCAGCCCCTGCTCAGCTGGGGGCTGCCTCCTACCTGCCCACAGGCTCCTTGTTAGCCTGCAGCAGCTCCTGTCCCAGCCCTGGAACAGCAGAGGGAACCCAGTTGGGGGCGGGGAAGGTGGAGTGGATCCAGCCAGCAAGGAAGGGAGAGGCGTGTGCGACGGGGTGGACCCTTGGGGGAAGAGGCGGAAAAGGGAGTGGAGCCTAGGGAAGAGGTGGAGAAGGGGGCGGGAACTCAAGGGAAGAGGTGGAGCAGGGGTGGGGCCTTAGGGGAAAAAGGTGGGGCAGGGCCCATTACCAGCAATTAGAAAGGTGGCAACCCTATTTGGATTGCAATACCCAGATGCAGCTAATGCTGGAGTGGAAACCCTGTAGCACTGCATGTGCCTTTGGGGAGTTAGAGGTGGAGCTTTTCTGATGGTGCTGGGTCACCCAGAGAGGCACTGTGAATGGCCTTTAGCTTATTTTCATAACACGTGGAACGGCAAGCTTGGATAATTTGAGTGGCCTCCCTCTCCATTCATGGTAGGCATTGGGGAGGCAGTGTGGCCTAGTGGATAGATCACTAGACTAGGGCTCAGGAGATGTGCGTTCTATTCCTGGCTTTGCCATTGCCCTGCTGGGTGACCTTGGGTATTTTGCTTATTATTATTACTCATGTTTATTATGGTAGTGCCTACGGGCCAACGAAGATGGGCCTCTGTTGTGCTGGGTGCTGTACAAATACAATAATAGACAGTCCTTGCCCTGGAGAACTTACCATATCTTATTTTTTGAGTGGATTTGCTTCCCCCTCTGTGCCTCGGTTTCCCCCTCTGTAATATGGGGATAATGATACTGACCTTCTTTGGAAAGTGCTTTGAGATCTGTGGAAGAAAAGAGCTGTATAAAAGCTAGGGATTATTGTTGGAGAAGGCTGCGGTTGAGGCATGCTGATGGGATGACCTGGGGAAACTTGCCTTGCCACTATTTGGCCCTTACATACTGCAGGATAAATATAGGACCTCCATGTCCAGGGCTGTCCCTTGGACACTTATTCACAGGCTAATGTGAGCGAGAGAGCTCAGGTTTCTAATATCTCCAGCTTGAAAGCAGAGTTCTTCCTAAGGCAGTGCCCGAACACAGTTGGGCACCCTGGGCTCACATGCGGACGGAGGGTTGTGGCTGCTTTGTCCTGCTTACGTGGTTTGACTTGATTCCTCAGATGTCCAACTGGATTGAAACTCCTTCTTTGTCTCCCCCTAGGAAACCTGACATCCCCGTCCCGTATCTGTACTTGGACATGGGGGCAGCGGTGTTGTGTGCCAGCTTCATGTCCTTCGGGGTGAAGCGCAGGTGGTTTGCACTGGGAGCTGCTCTTCAGCTGGCAGTCAGCACGTACGCGGCGTATATCGGGGGCTATGTGCACTACGGTGACTGGTTGAAGGTGAGGGGTTCATCGGAATTCCCTGGGTGGCTGATGGGCTAGGGGGCAGCTGCTTCATCTGTTCCCATGCCAGCCTCGCTTAGTAACCCTGGACTGTTTGGCCTATCCAAAATGAGTGTAGATCTCAGTCCAGGCCCCCTGGCACTAACATCCAAGTGAAGCTAGTATCCTCATTGAGCCTCCTTGTTCGCTCTTTCAGCAGAGAGGGCAAGGAATTAAGAGGCCATAGAGACTGAATCGCTCCCTCACTCCTTGAGATCAGGACGATGTAAGGGGAAACTTGCCCTGCTAATCCCTGGGTTGCATCTGCTTTGTGAATAGAAGAAGGCTTCAGTCTCCATGTTAGTATTTCAGTGAGAGCAAGAATTATCCCCATCGCCCTTTCCTTCCTCTTCTCTTCCCCCTCCACCTCCGCCCCCATTTTGATCCTGCTAGTCCGCTATCTCATGGCCAAAGCAGCTGCTTCAGCGAGATTGCATCGCGCACCTAGCTACAAGCCTACACACTTTCTTCCTGACCTCCGCTGATGATCAGCTTGTGCCCTGAAACGTGAAGATGAGAGGTCTGTCTCCAGTGTAATGCCCCTGCAGCTGTTGTTTTCATGTATCTAAATGCCTCGTGCTTTTATTTCTTTTAAGTTTATGGGGCTCCTTTTTATTTCCCAGTCCCTAACTGACGTACACACTGTGTGATTCCCCCTGCAGGTGAGGATGTACTCACGAACCATAGCTATCATTGGTGGGTTCCTGATCTTGGCGAGTGGGGCTGGTGAGATCTATCGTCAGAAGCCACGGAGCAGGTCCCTGCAGTCCACCGGGCAGGTCTTCCTCGGCATCTACCTCATCTGCGTGGTATGTACCCAGTGGGGCAGGAGCAGGCTGGTGCCATGGTGGACTTCCATGCACAGCTCTGCCATTGCTAGCCAGCGTGCGTTGGCTTGCAGTGAAATCACCAGAGCACGGGGGACTAAGCGGGGTGATCAGAAAGAAACTGGGATTCAGCACTTTGTCATGTGGCTGTGGCCGCAATTGGGAAAGTGTGGGTGTTGGAGCAGCTTGTATCACAGCTGGCGGGAGATCAGACAAGGGGGGATTCTCTGTGGGGCACAGGTGGCCACTTAGGGTGCCCCTTGGACTAAAAGGGGTTGTTGCCAGAGATACACCCCAGCTGCCATGGTTACTGGCCAGCCCTGACCTGCTTACTCTGTCTGAAGGTGCCTTTGGGTATCACATTGGTTCTAGAATTCTTTGCACCTCCTTTGGACACCCCTGCAGCCTACTGCAAAGGATTCTGGGGTGTTTAGAAAGCCATAGCACTATTTGCATATGACTGGACAGAAATAGAGGCAGTGGATTGGATCGGTGGGAGGAGCATCAGCTTCCATGATCCCCTAAGAACAGCCCTGCAGGGTGGAGGAGGCAGAGAAATGGAGATAGTATTTTGGCACCAGTTATACCCTTAGTCTTTGTGGCTATTATGTGATTGAGTAGCAGGCACTGTTCCTTCCTGCTGAGGCTGTATTAAATCAGAACCCCCAGTATGACAGCAGGGGGCACTGTGCCACTGGTGGCACTGCCTTTCAGAGGGGATGTAAAACTGGCATCCTGATCCCATGGTGCTTCGTGCAAAAGTCAGCTATTAACCTTAGTCTCCTGGCCAAATTCCAGCCTGATGATTAAACTATAATGAGATCCAACGGCTAGAAGTTGACGCTAGATACATTCAGACTAGTAATAAACTGGCAAATCTCGAGTAGGAGTTGAGAGGTTATTTTACCTCGGTATTTGGCACTGGTGTGACCGCTGCTGGAATACTGTGTCCAGTTCTGGTGCCCACAATTCCAGAAGGAGGTTGATAAATTGGAGCGGGGTCAGAGAAGAGCCAGGAGAATGATTAAAGGGTTAGAAAACCTGCCTTATGGTGAGAGACTCAAGGAGCTCAGTCTATTTAGCTTAACAAAGAGAAGATTAAGGGGGGTACCTGACCACAGTCTGGAAGTACCTACAAGGGGAACAAACACTTGATAATGGGCTCTTCAATCTAGCAGACAAAGATCCAGTGTCTGGAAGTTGAAGCTGGACAAATTCAGACTGGAAATAAGCCATGAATTTTTAACAGCGAGGGTAATTAACCACTGGAACAATTTGCTGAAGGTTGTGGCGGATTCTCCATTGCTAGAAAATTTTTCAATCAAAGTTGGCTGTTTTTTCTAAAAGATCCACTCTAGTTCAACCACCAGCCGACTCGAAGCAGGAATTAATTCCGGGAAGTCCTGATAGGCTATGCCGGAGGTCGGACTAGATGATCCTGATGGTCCCTTTTGGCCTATGCTCTCTGAATTGCATTGGGCCTCCGTCCGTCTCAGCTGGTCTCCAGCACCCCTAAGCTGCTGTGTAGTGATTGGGTGTGTGCAGTGAAGCAGCTGCCGTCGCGCACACAATCCCCAAAGCCTTTTGGGAGGAAAGGCTGTGGCTACGTCTACACTGCATTTGGGGGATGTGATTGCACTACATGTCGACATGCCTGAGCTAGCTTCAGTAATGACAGCAGTGAAGCTGCAGCAACATAGAATCATAGAACTGGAAGGGACCTCAAGAGGTCATCTAGTCCAGTCCCCTGCACTCAAGGCAGGACTCAGTATTATCTAGACCATCCTTGACAGGTGTTTGTCTAACCTGCTCTTAAAAATCTCCAATGACGGAGATTCCACAACCGCCCCAGGCAATTTATTCCAGTGCTTCACCACCCTGACAGTTAGGAAGTTTTTCCTAATGTCCAACCTAAACCTCCCTTGCTGCAATTTATGCTCATTGCTTCTTGTCCTGTCCTCAGAGGTTAAGAACAACAATTTTTCTCCCTCCTCCTTGTAACAACCTTTTATGTACTTGAAAACTGCTACCATGTCCCCCTTCAGTCTTCTCGTCTCCAGACTAAACAAACCCAATTTTTTTCAATCTTCCCTCATAGGTCATGTGTTCTAGACCTTTAATCATTTTTGTTGCTCTTCTCTGGACTTTCTCCAATTTGTCCACGTCTTTCCTGAAATGTGGCGCCCAGAACTGGACACAATACTCCAGTTGAAGCCCGCGTAGAGCGGAAGAATTACTTCTCGTGTCTTGCGTACAACACTCCTGCTAATATATCCCAGAATGATGTTTGCTTTTTTTGCAACAGTGCTACACTATTGACTCATATTTAGTTTGTGGTCCACTATGACCCCCCCCGATCCCTTTTCGCAGTACTCCTTCCTAGGCGGTCATTTCCCATTTTGTATGTATGCAACTGGGCAGGGGGCCCCTGGTGTATGTACCCAGGGTCCTGGCCGGGCAGCGCTAGATCAAAGCTAGCGTGGGTATGTCTAGCCGTGCTGTAGTCACACATCCTGATTGCAGTACAGACATATTCAGTGTGTATGAATTTGCTCCTACCTCTTGGTTTACTGTTCCACTGCACCCTACAGGCCTATTCCCTCCAACACAGCAAAGAGGATCGTCTGGCTTACCTCAACCACATCCTAGGTGGCGAGATCACCCTGCAGCTACTCTTCATCCTCTATGGGGTGCTGGCCCTGTCATTCCTGTCCGGTTATTACATCAGCACGGCCGCCCAGATCCTCTCGGTGATCCTGCCCCTGGTCATCCTGTTCATTGATGGGAACCTCGGCTACTGGCATGACTCCCGGCGCGTCGAGTTCTGGAACCAGATGAAACTCATCGGGCAGAACGTTGGTATCTTCGGGGCTGTCATCATCTTGGCCACGGATGGTTGAGATGGGACAAGTGGGGGCCGATAGGACAGGCCTGGGGGAGGGCTCTGCAGTTCGGGGGAGGGGATGGGAGTAGGTTTTTTTAAAATCACCATTATTTATTCTTTTTTTACTACTTTTAAAAAATTCCTAGTTGATTTTTCCCATTGACGGGCCAGGGGACTCAGTGGCTGCCTTTCTTGAGCATGTTAGTCCTTCATTGCACTTTGACAGGTGTTTTAAGCACAGCCTTATAGAGCCTCACTCTTCTGGCTCTGTGTAGCAGCAAAGGGGACATTGTAGAACAGCTGCCCACAGGGTCAGGCTAGCTCAGTGGGTGTGTGAGCAGCGTAATTCCTCTGCTGAAAGGAGGAGTGGATCCTGGAAGCTTGGGAGTCCCCCTGGGGAGCCAGATGATTGGTTACTGGAAAGACGCCAACAATGAACTGAATGGGGGACTTCAAAGCCACCGCTTCATCGTCTGTGGTGAACTCTGCACATTGGTTGCAGTGCGTGGGGACCATTGGGTGTGTGGGGACAACGGTAATAATAAGCTAGCTCTTATTTAGTGCTTTGCATCAGTAGATCTCAAAGCGCTTTACAAAGGTCAGTGTCATCACCCCCATTGTACAGATGGGGAAACCGAGGCACAGAGCGGGGACGTGACTTGCCCAAGCTCACCCAGCAGGCCAGTGTCCAAGCCAGAGTAACCGTCCTCCATTCGTTACTTAAGCTGGTTCTCACTGTGCTTCTAACTACTGCCTGTGGAATTTCATGGGGTTACAAAGAAACCCTGCTCCCCGAAAGGATGCAGTGCTGTGGAGAGGAGCGATTTCAAAGGGGAACAGCCCTCAATGCTCTTGAGAGGGAGAAAGAAGCTGCTTCGGAGATGAGAAGGGAATAATTTTGCCTCTTGCCCCGCTCCCGCTCTGTGTGCATCCGTCCATGCTGCCTCCCGTCCATCAATGGAGCATGCATATGAATCAGTTGTGCATTGGCTTGTCTCCTAGCACAGCCCGATGAAGGGAGCAGATGGACACTGCTTTACAACCGGACAATCCTGCCTGCCAAAGCCTGGAGGAATGAACAGTTATGTAGAGAGGGGAGCTGCTACCCGTCCCCCCAAGAGAGGTGGAATTTCCAGAGTGCTGGGGTGGAGTGACTGAGTGAGGAAGGGAAGCTTGAAAGGGGGGAAAAGTCCGGTTCCCAACCCTCTGAGGATCCCATGTCTTACAACCCTGGCCAGGGTTGTCAGAGTCAGGGACAGGTTGGGAGACTGTGCTCCATGTTATAAGGTGACATGCCTCCCAGAGACAACTTGCCTTTGCCCCATGAGGGCCTCCTGCCACCAGGTTTGGTTTGTCCTTTGCTGCGGGGCCAGCTGGCATGCAGGATCTCTCTCGCTCTAGTGCCCTGCCCGCCTAAGGAGAGCTCTCAAACACGGTCATCGTCTCAACTGCCTAGATCAAGCCGTCCACTTTGACCTGCTGTTGCGTCTTCCCTGTTTTCTAAACCACTTTCCCCATCATGTATTTCTGATGATTAAATGAGAAAAGGCTTTTAACTCCACCCCTTGAGTTTTATTTCTTACCGGAACATTGTTTGGCTTTAATCAAGCCAAGCCAAACCCCGCCTATGGTACTTCTCCGTCCTCGTTACTGTTATCTGAGCACCTCACAAGCTTTACTATGTTCATCCCACACACATCTCTCCCCCCCCGCCCCGAGCCATGTCTATTAACCCCATGTTACAGATGGGGAACTGAGACTCAGAGGCCCACAGTAATCCAGGGTGTCGGTGGCTGTGCAGGGAACAGACCCTGTGTCTTCCGAATCCAGGCTTGTGCCCTAACCACTGGGCCATCCTTCCTGTCTTCCCCCTAATCACAGGCACGTGAACAGAGGAAACTTCAGCTGCTTTTCCGCTCCAGAGCCAGGTCAGATCTTACTTAAGCCACCAACAGAGATGCTGGCAGGAGAGACGTATAAGCCAGAATTTTTTAACCTAAAGTTGGGCACCTAAATAAGCAGGCCGACTTTGAGAGGTGTCGGGCGTCATTGGAGTACCTAGTACCTCCCAGATACTTACGGATTTGTCCTCCACCACCCCTCTGAGGCACAGCAGTGTTGTTATCCCCATTGTACAGATGGGGAACTGAGGATGAACTGCCTTGCCCAAGGTCATGCAAGAAATCTGTGGCAGAGCTGGGAACAGAGCCAAGGTCTTGAGTCCTGCTGCCCAGTTCCTCTCCTACCTGAACAATGTCTCCCATCTTCTGCTTCATATGCACATCGCTTTTAGTTTGTGCCTAACCAGTTGAAGCTACGATACCTGTACATTTCCTCTCGGGCTTACTGGTGCCTAACTTTAGGTTAAAAAATTCTGGCTTATACGTGGGTAGTGCTGGCATTTTAAGAGTTCATTGCAGGTTCATGGCACTTAACCAGACAGGCTCTCCTTTAACCCTGCCATTGGTGATGCTAGTTCTTAAACAGATCATTTCAGACTTCCTGCTGCTTTACTGGCTGACTAGCAAGAGTTCACGGTAGATTCATGGCAAATATCTAGCAATTAGACGTTTAAATGTTTCACTGCCAGGGATGCTGGTGATGGACGATGAGTAGGTTTGTGATCAGGGTAAAATGTTCAAAAGTGCCCAGGGGACTTAGGAACCTGTCGTTTTCAAAAGTTGCTCGGGCGCCTAAGTCCCACTGCCAATAAGACTTAGATTTCTAAGTCACTTTTGAAAATGGGCCATAGGCTGCTAAGTCACTTAGGCCCAGATTTGGAAAAGTATTTAGGCATTGCCGTGCTCAGTGAAACCTAATTGATTTAGGAACCTACATCATTGTCAAAAGGGATTTAGGTGCCAAAATCCCATTGAGAGTCAGTAGGATTTAGGCTCTTAAAATGAGGTTTAGGTTCCTAAATCAGTTAGGTGTCGCAATGCCGAGTGCATCAACGCCTAAAGACTTTTACAAATGTGGGACTTTGTCCCTTCTGACAGTTTTACCCCGTTTACGTGCGGGGTTTTCAAAGGCACTAGCTGGAATTTCACTGGCGGTTTGGTGTCTGCGGCCCTTTGGCCGCTCTGAAGTTCCCAGCTGACATTTGTCGATCAGTTCTGATGCACAGCAGCCTTATGCACTGGTTAAGGAGAAAGCAGTAAGACCCTAACATCGCACTGTTGGGATAGCTAAAGAAAGGCGAGACACCTTGAAAAAGAAGCCAAAATCACATTAAAAGTTGACGCTTTCCAGCTGCCCTGGTCTGTTTTCTGCTGTACACGTATGTAGAACTCCACAGCCAGGCTGCTGGCTCCTATAAATACAAGCGTTGTGTGTGTGACTCCTACTTGCTGTTCCACAGGATTGTAAGGAAAGATGTCGCTGCTCTTTTTACACGCGCGTTAATGGAGGTCCCATTTTATAGGTCGGGAAAGTGAGGCACAGAGAGGGGAAGTGACTTTGCCGAGGTCCCACGGTGAGTCAGTGGCAGAGATGAGACTTGAACCCAAGAGTCCCGACCTCCTCGCTCTAACTTCTCTTGACAACAGTCCGCACAACACAGGCTTCGCTAGCACTTTATTAGGGAAAAGCTGGGTGCTGAATTGGTGAAGAGGGTTCTTTGTGCCAATCATTCCTCTGGGTGCAGGAAACACCCCTGGGGCTCTGTGCATGGCTGGCCGTGCTGACCTCTGGTTCTTCTTATCCGGTCTTGATGTACGAAGGCCTGACTCCTCCCAAGCCCAACCTGCTCCGCTCTCACTCTGCCCTAGAAAGATCGTCCTATGGTTTGCAGAACGAGTCTGGAATGGATATTGCGTGGTTCACCAGCTCGTAGGAATCCCGGATGTCGGACAGGCCAAACCAGAAGAAGATCCATTGGTGGTTGGTGAAGCTTCCATCACTGTGCTTGAAATACCTGACGGGAACAAAACGAATGCTTAGTCCCAGAGCAGGATCTGCATCCCATAGAGCAACAAGAGCGTCCGTGGATACAATTACAGGGATAATACTGGGTCAGACTTGCCACCCACTGTATCTAAGGCTAGGTCTACACTACCCGCCTGAATCGGCGGGTAGAAATCGATCTCTTGGGGATTGAATTATCACGTCTCGTCGGGACACGACAATCGATCCCTGAATCGACGCTCTTACTCCACCAGCGGAGGTGGGAGTAAGCGCCGTCGACAGGGAGCCGCGGAGGTCGATTTTGCCGCCGTCCTCACAGCAGGGTAAGTCGGCTCCGATACGTCAAATTCAGCTACGCTATTCGCGTAGCTGAATTTGCGTATCTTAAATGGACCCCCCCCCGTAGTGAAGACCTGCCCTAAGAGTATCTGAGTCCCTCCTAGACATCAGTGATTGTATCCTTGCAGCACCTTTGTAAGTAGCATAGTAGTGGTAATTCTGTTTTACTGATGGGGAGGTCCAGAGTGAGTGGGAGGGGGTTACAGGTCAGGGTTAAGGGGCATTGGCAGGGTGGCGTGGGAAACCTAGGCCTGGTATAGTAAGGGGTGCTGTGGATCAGAGTACAGATGCACCAGCAGAGCGGTGGAGGGGCCCAGCCCTGGTGTAGCAGGGGTGTTGCAGTCAGGATTGAGATGCACTGCCAGAGCTGGGTGTGTATGGGGAGCAGAGCCGCAGGTAAGGGTAAGAGGCATTGGCAGAGCTGTGTGTGGGGAGCCCAGGGCTGGAATAGCAGG
>NW_020687618.1:0-3094 GCF_002925995.2 Terrapene triunguis | reverse complement strand
TTGGCAGAGCTGTGTGTGGGGAGCCCAGGGCTGGAATAGCAGGGGGGCTGCAGGGCATGGTTGTGGGGCATTGGCAGAGCTGCATATGGGAAGCCCAGGGCTGGAATAGCAGGAGAACCATTAGTGTGTTTAAAACTTGAGCCCAGAACAGATGTGCATCCGTGTCGGCGTCCACCAGGAGGGTGGCATTCCCAATGGAAATGCTGCTCTGCTCAGGTCTCCTTTCCACCTACCAGGGGTTAATGGGGTTGGTGACGCGAGACCTCCAGAAGAGGGTCCTGAGGTCCTGCCGTATGCACTCCCACAGCATCTGGCCGGAGCCTTGGCTTTTCTTGGTGGAGCTGACCACAAACTTGTCCAAGTACGGCATGCCGCCCAGGACCGGCTCCTTCGTGATGATGGCTGCTGCGTTGTAGCTGGGTGACAAAGGGTAGGGTGAGCGGCATGGCCTGGGAGCGGCACGAGCAGACTCTGCTTGGCAGGGAAGGCTTCCACGAGGAAGGGAGGAGATTTTGCACCTTCTGTTCTCCTTCCTTCGCTCCCCTGGGCCCATGCAGCTACGACAAGGGTTACCCCAGCTGTCCGCTTGTGGTAGCTCTCAGGCACTACAGGAAATAACCACTTTGTGCCTGGCTTTCACATGGCCCCAAGGTTCAGAGGCTCTGGGGTTTGGGTCCGTACTCTACAACAGGAGCCAGTTGGGAAGGCTGGAGCTTGTCTTTGGCAGGCCTGTCTCCTGTTGCGTGTGAGGCTAGAGGCCTTAGCTGGCCCCCGGTGTGAGGTGCTGCACGTAAGGAGAGACAATCCCTGCCCCCAAGAGTTTCCTGTCTAAACAGACCAGGCGGAGAAAGGGGGGCAGGGAAGGTTTTCAGATCTCTGGGATACAAGACAATCCCCAGAACTAACGGCCTTCAGCCAGATGTTAGGGTCACTCTGCACCCCAGGGGCTGCCCCTAGAAGTGGCTGAATAGGGATCTCTCCCCTTCTTAAATATCCCGCTGCCTGCCTGCTCCTAGAGCTCCTGGGCCCAGCAGAGACGCGCCGGGCGCCTCCTTACCCCTCTGAGAAGTAGATCGAGTGCAGCCTGGGCCGTATGGAAGCCAGATAGTCCCCTCGGAGGGTCTTCCCGAAGGACGTGTTGATCAAGGAGACCAGGCGCTGCTGGTCCAGCTCCTCCAGCCTCTCGGTCCGCAGCATACGCTCAGCGTTCCTGAACAGGGTCCCCGAGCCTGGAGCCAAAGGGAAGAGCGAGGGCTTTGCTCACTCGGACGGTCTCCCACAGAGCAGCAGCGCTTTGCTTCCTGCTCCACTCGCCGGCGCTAATTCTCCAGCCGACCTCAGCTCCCCCATCCTGTCCGCCCGCCCCGAGAGAGCGAGGCAGCGGCTGAGCCCATCGGGGCAGGCCCCGGGGGCCACACTCACCTTTGTTGCTGAAGATCTCGGCGAGCAGCGCGCCGGCAGAGGCGATGACGGCGGAGGCCTCGTAGGGCAAGCGGCTCAGCAGGTCGATGATCAGCCTGACCTGCTGCTGCTCCTTGTGGCCCATCCACTGGGCTTTGGTCACTAGGTCCAGGTCGGCGGGCAGGTTCACGTTCCCCAGCACCTGCAAGGCCAGGAGGGGGCTCAGCAAGGGGATGGGCGATGTCTCCATGGGTTAGGCCCTTCTGCCCGTCCCCTGCTCCATGCCGGCTGCCTCCTGGAATGGGCCCAGCCCAGCTGCTGAACCCCAGTGGAGGACACAACGCAAGCATGGGGCGTGGTGGGGAAGGTTGGCTCTTGCTCCTGCCGTGGTCAGCCCCGGTAGAGGGGTGCAGTGCAGGGGGCTGCTTTGACCTTCTCCCAGCTGATGGGCAAACCCCAGCAGCAGCCTTAGGCCTCGGCAGCCCCTCCCCACGTGTACGTGCCTGCCCTCCAGCCTCTCCCCACTCATGTACAACGCTCCTCAGCTGCGTCTCCTGGCTCCCCGGTCCATGCATGGGAGGGGGTGACCAGGAGCTGGGGAGGGGTGAAGGGAAGGATGGGGGGCCCCAGGAGGCAGTCGGGGTGTGGGAGTGTATCTTGGAAGCAGGGCACTGGAAGGGGCGGGATGGGAGCCCATGTCTTGGCATGCGGAGCGGGAGGCACGTGTCTAGCCCAGCAGTAGCGGCAGAGGGTGCGTGAGTCGGCGTCTCCTGTGCCAAACCCTGCGCTGCCCTTACCCACCTTCTGCCCGGAGTTCCTGATCCCCCCCGTCATGTTCAGGAAGATGATCTTGGTGGGCAGCAGCGTCCTGGAGATGGCGGCGGTGACCTCAACGGAGTCCAGCAGCAGGGACTGGCGGCCGCGGGTCTCCCCGACGGGGCAGATGATGGGGATGTTCCCGGACTCCAGGCACCACTGCAGCAGGTCGCTGTCCACGGAGATCCCGCTGGGAGCAGAGAGAGGGGTGTTAACGGGAGCCCTCGGGCCGGTAAGGAGAGCCAGGCCTGCAGGCTCAGCGGCTGACCTGGAGTTGGCGGGCGACTGCTCCGCTCCGAGCACGGCGCCGGCCCCGAAGAAGGGCATGGTGGCAGCGGAGTTCTGGCGCAGGGCGTCCGTCAGGGCCTTGCAGTTCTGGGTCAGCAGCGCCTTGGTATCCCGGAAGGTGAGGGTGTCGCTCAGGGAGCTCCGGGACGGCAGCCCCAGCACCAGCAGGGGCTTCATGTCCATGCGCTGCAGGAAGGCCAAGCTGAAGGCCAGGCTGGTCACGGTCTCCTTGCAGCGGGAGACGGCCTCGTCCACCTGCCCAGGGGAGAACAAGGGAGCCGGGTGTCAGGGCCCCGGGGAGGCTGGGCAGGCGCCGCCCCGGGCACCGAGCGCCTGGGGGGTGGACGCTGACGGATGGGCAGCCCGGGACCCGCGTTAGCCTGTGGCAGAGCCGCTCCTGTTGCCCTGCAAGCACCTGCGGGCGCTGGGTGGCTGTGAGCTCGGGGCCTGGCAGGGCCATGCAGAGCCCTGGGATGGGGGGCGATGTGGCTGGGGAGATTGGGGCCCTGCTGCAGCCAAAAATTCCCCTCCCTGCCTCCCCTAATAGACTGTTCTCTCCCCTCCCACACTACAGCTATTGCCCTTCCCT
>NW_020687617.1:0-2884 GCF_002925995.2 Terrapene triunguis | reverse complement strand
TCTGCCAAGCTAGTTCAAGGGGAGTGTCCATCCAGCTGGCGCTCCCCTAAGCATCCTGCCGCCGGACATTGCTGTCACACAGCGCCTTTCTGTTCCCAGGTTTTGGGCAGGCTCAGGGCACAGTTGACCCACCATTTGTTACACAAAAGCTGTGTCTACACCAGAGAATAGAACTGCTCCTAAGGGACTCTCTGACGAGGAACTGGTTTAAGTGCAGCTGGCTGGTCTGCTGCATTCACACAGGTCACGCTGCATTGTGCCTCGACCCTGCCACCCACACTAGCGCTGTTCTAAACCATTCCAAGTGGTGGTGACTTCTGTGTATCTATCCCACAGTTCCTGTTCCTGGCATGGCTTCTAGAAGTGGTGGATTCTGTGAGATTTTGCAATGCCACCACTGCACCAGAGGGCAGTAGCCAGAAACTCTACATGGAGGTTAACTGAATAAGGAGGACAAATCAAAAAGTGCAGGGCGAGGATTGAGATCAGAAGTTACTTGCTACTGAGAGAGAAAAGGTAATTGTGGGAGGACTGGAGTTCTTTGTTCATGCTGGGATTAAACTGGTTTAGAGTGAGCTGCCCTGCATTTAGACCTGCTGAAAGCAAATTTAATCCAAGCTATATTTGGCATGATGCATGTGTGCTATTTGGAGCACTTTCGTGGAGGACCCAATGTTTCATTAGGAACCAAATGGCTTTTAGGCTGGTAAATTTCTCTAGCATAGGTGAGACCCAAATGTAACCCCACACACTTACATTTCTCCTCCCTTTTCTACAGAGCTGTGACTGGGACAGTAAATCAGGGTTTGAACAATTTAGGATGAAGGGTGAATTTTTTTTTTTTTTTAGAGTAGCAGCCGTGTTAGTCTGTATCCGCAAAAAGAACAGGAGTACTTGTGGCACCTTAGAGACTAACAAATTTATTTGAGCATAAGCGTCCGATGAAGTGGGCTGTAGCCCACGAAAGCTTATGCTCAAATAAATTTGTTAGTCTCTAAGGTGCCACAAGTATTCCTGTTCTTTTTTTTTATTATTTTTTTAAATAATGAAAGAGTTTTCACTCCTAATTAGGAAATGGATTAAAGCTGATGTCAAGAGCAGATGCTGAGAATCTGATTGGGTTTGGGGAAAGGAGACTTTCTCCCAGCTGAACTTGCTGGACAAACTGCTCCATAAGAATGTGTGTGAGAGAGAGCAATAGAAGTACCTGCTAAAAGAAAAGAGATTTAAAAGGAGGGTGGGGGCGGGGGCGGGGGGTGTTAAAGAAAGAAGTTGGTGAAACAATTGGGAAAGTTCTGAATCAATGGTGGATACTTAACAGCTGTTGGGGAATTCCACCATCCTTAGTACAGAGCCACATGCACCCTGGAGATTAAAGTGGTAGTCCTCAGCACTGGAATAAAAAGGGTGCTGGTGGCTGGGAGAAGGTCTCGCTGGTGAGGAGATAAGTGAGGATTAGATGCCTAATGGGCTGGAGGGAGCTGGCTTGGCTTGGTTGCTTCAGGAAATCACCCTTCAGCCAATGAGTTGTAAGAGGTTATTAAACTGTATAGGAGCAGAACCCTGACCAGCATGGGGTAGAGCATTGAGTGAAAGCCGGATAGGTGCTCTGGTTTTTCTGCTTTAGAATAGGTCAGGTGAAATGACAGACAAAAATCCAGCTGGGAACACTGGAATTGCAAGTACACCTCTACCCTGATATAACGCGACCCGATATAACACGAATTCGGATAGAACGCGGTAAAGCAGTGCTCCGGGGGGGGGGGCGGGGCTGCGCACTCCAGCAGATCAAAGCAAGTTTGATATAACGTGGTTTCACCTATAACGTGGTAAGATTTTTTGGCTCCTGAGGACAGCGTTATGTCGGGGTAGAGGTGTATCTCCCAAGCTCTGGCTAGTGAGCTGGTGGTTCCTGTCTTTGGCCCCCATCCCAATGCACTGCATTAAACTAATCTTTTGAAGAAATGGAGTGAAAGAAATCTGCGTTGTAAATTTGAGACTAGGGTGTGATGGGAAGGAGGTGCTGCACAGTGGGACTGAGAGGCATGGGCAGTGGTGTAGAGATTCCAGGATAATCGGTGTTGAAAGTGTGACAGATCAGGATTGAGATGCATTGGTCGAGCTGTCTGAGGAGCCCAGGTCTGGAATAGAAAGGGGCATGGCAGGTTGGATTAGATGAACTGGCTGAGCCGTGCATGGGGAGCTGAGGACTGGAATAGCAGGCCTGCCGCCTGCTGCAGGGCAGGAATGAGGTGCGTTGGCAGAGCTGTCTGGGACAAGACAGGAAGTGCACTGTGTAGGAGGGAGTTACAGGCAGCAACTGACCACTGTGTGCCTGGCTCACCCCTCCCTTGTAAGAGCACCAAGCTTCAGTTGGATAAATAATCTGAATGGGGAGCGTCTCCTGCAGGCCCTTGGCCAGAGCAAGCTAAGTTGCTTCTTAAAGCAATTGTTCTTTGAATCAAGCTTAACAGCAGGTTCCAGTTGCCAGTCATGACTCTCACTGAATTAGCTGGACATGGGCCCACCTCAAGGGAGGCAGGGTGGAAGATGATACCAGCCTTGAGGCCCAGTAGCACAGGGGTCAGGACGGATGCCATTTCACTGCACATGAAAACGTCGTCTTGTTTCACTGCTGTAAAAGTAGGTGCTGATGTGATCGTTTTTATAAGAACGGGGGTTAATCGAGAGACCACGCTGCTGCACTGTGCCGTGTGCCTCTCTGAATCTGTATCACAAGTGTCCCAACTGTGGGGCTGGGCGAGGGGTTATTTTACACGGCTGTCCCTTGGCTTGTATTAAACTCTGCAAAGGCCTTGCTACTGATTTATGAGCTGGCAGCTTGCAATGTGGCTCAGGATATAAATAGCAAAAAAAAAAAAAA
>NW_020687616.1:0-1254 GCF_002925995.2 Terrapene triunguis | reverse complement strand
GGGTGAAGGGCGGGGGGTACTGGGGGGCAGGGGTTGTGGTGCAGGGGCAGGGGGTGCTGGGGGTCCCTGGCTCAGCCTGTCCCCGCCCAGGCGCAGGAGGACTCCGAGCGGCTGTGGCATGGGGGTTGCTGGGTATTGGGGGGAGCAGAGGGGGTGTTGGGGGGCAGGGGATGCTGGGGGTCCCTGGCTCAGCCTGTCCCCGCCCAGGCGCAGGAGGACTCCGAGCGTCTGCGCAGCATCGTGCTGCCCATGGAGGAGGAGATCGCCAAGCTCAAGAGCAAACTCTCCCGGGCCGAGGGGCTGATCCAGGGGTTGCGGGGGCCTGAGGTGAGACCCGGAGGGGGGAACCGTGTGGGGGGAGCGGGGTGGTGGAGAGCCGAGCCATGCAGGAGGGGGGCTGGGGGGAGGGAAGGGGTGCCCGATGTGGGTGGACCGGGGTGGTTCTGAATGCGTGGGGGGGCTCACTCTGCCCTGTGACTCCTTCCCCCCCCAGGGGTCGCTCTGCGGCTCGTCGGAGTCCCTGCTGTCTGACGCGGAGGCTCCCAGCCGGGTGCCCCCTGCCCACCCTGGGGGAGAGGGGGATGAAGGCTCCGGACCGGAGGGCGAGGAGGAACCGGGAGGGGGCCTGGCCTTCGCCCGCGGCTGCGACAGCGTCTCCATCATCTCCATCGCCAGCTCCAGCGCTGGCTCCCCCCGGCCCCGGCGCCGGCCCAGCCCGGAGCACGAGGACACGGCCTCCCTGCTGTCCACCGGCACCCTGGTGCCCGAGAGCATCTACCTGCCGCCCCCCGGCTTCCAGCTGGTGCCTGATGGGGAGTGGACGCAATTGCAGCAGGAGGTGAGACCACAGTGGGGGAGCTGCGGGCAGGGTGGGGGGCCGGGAGGTGGGAGTGGGCTGGGGGGTGACAGACATGGGGGGAGCAGGGAGGAGGGCGGCTGGGGCTGTGGGGCACGGAGATCCTGGGGGACATGGGAGGATGCTGTGCAGGGTTGCTGGAGCTGGGGTGGGGGGATCTGGCTGGGACAGAGTGACCTGTGACCTCGGCCCCCTCAGGCCAGGGGGCACCAGGAGTCCCTGCAGCAGCTGAGCGAGCAGCTGGAGGCGGCGACACAGGAGAAGTTGGGACTGCAGGAGGCGCTGAGACGGAGCAGCGAGGACTGTGCCAAGCAGGTAGCATGGGCAGCTCCCCTTCCCCCAGCTCTGCCGATGCCCCGCCACCCCCTGCTAGCCCAGCCCTGGGCAGCCCTGCCCCC
>NW_020687615.1:0-3616 GCF_002925995.2 Terrapene triunguis | reverse complement strand
GGGGTTAGGTGGTGAGGCTTAGCAGGGAAAGCTGGGTATGAGATGGGTCTGGATGCACAGGAGTTGGGCACACGGGGGAGCAACGCCCTGTACAGTGACCCCTCCCCCCACAACTGAGGAGTGATCGTGGCAGGAAGGAGGGGGGATGTGGAGCTTCCTGCAGCCAGAGGGGTTTCTGGGGGTGGGTCTGACCCTGCCCTGGACGTTCCTTGTGGGGGAAGAGGAAGTCCCATCCTCCCCAGCCCTGCCGGGAATAGCAGCTAAGCCTGGCACAGGGTAGGAGCCACTGGCTGGGGCATCCCCAGTTCCGCCCCTCTCGCACTGATTTACCTCTCCACTGGCTGCTCCGGATACCCAAAACACCGCACCTGTGCTACTGGGGAGCGGTGCATGACCATTTTTGCAGCTTCCCTATCAGAAAGTCATTTTTCTGCAGAGAAGCAAAGAAATCTGCGAGAGCCATGAATTCTGTGCACACCCAGTGGTACAGAATTCCCCCAGGAGTAAAAATTAGGAATGGTTAAGTCCCTGCTTCTCAGCTAATTAGCATAAAAGGTTGCATGCTTTTATATGGGAACCTCATAGTCCTCCTGTTCCATGGCCTCCCTGGGTGATCTGGCCCTGATTTATTGCATTAGATGGTGTGGTGTTAAGTTAGTAGGATTTAAAAACTGATCATTCAAGAAATTCAGTCATTTTCATTAGTAGGCAATAAAATGCAACAACTAAAGATTCCTATCTTTTTCAGAATTAGTTATGTAAATAGGGTTTTTAATCTGCATGAAAATTCATCATTGTAGCTTTTGGCTAATTGTTACAAGCGGTGTGTTCATTCAACCAATAGTATTTGATATAAACACCAGAAATATAAAAAAAGGCTATCATCCAGCTATGAAAAAAGGACATTACACAATAACTAAACTGTTTCTCCTCCCCACCCATTGTCTGAGGAATGATGCTGCTGGAAAGTGTTTCCAATATTATTTCATGTTTGAAGTATTTTATGAAATCACTGGTGGGTGGGTCTGCAGGTTTAAAATATCTGTTTTTCATGCTCTCACTCAACCATTTCTGATACACAGCTTTTATAATTTGAATCTCTACCATGAACCCTGCTAATACATTGTTTGTAACAAAGTTTACTCAGGCCTGCTTCTTAAATGGAGAGGCTTGGTACTTCAATTTTTTAATATTAATTACTTGTTACTTTAGATTAGTATTAAAAACATATCTATTTCAGAACTTTTGAGGACACAACACAGTAAAGATAACAGATGACAAACTTCCCCTCCTGAAATCAGAATTTCTTCAGCCACTCCACTTTAGGAAAAGCCTTCCCACCATACTTGTTCAGGTTTTCTGTATATATACACCAGGCTATAAAAGCATAATACTCATTTCACTTGAGGCCAATAAACTGGGAATCTTGTTTTGTTAGCTATACAGTACAGGCAAGTTTAATATAACTCTATACATTACTCTGGCATAACCGATCAGAATCTCTAAAGCAATCCATTGCTTTTTGAGTGCAGGTCAATAATCCCTCTACACTTGCTGCAGTGACTACTTGTCTGATGCATGGCCAGAAAGGGTTAAACATCTTGCAAAATAAATGACTCAGATTCAACCCTTAAAGACATGTGGGGAGATAACATTTGTGTTTTTGTGTATTTACATTTGTATGGGTAGTGGTCAACAATGTAATCAACAATCCCTGTCTGTGCTGTATTCTGATAATTCAAAGATCAAAAGAACATCCTAGCATTTAAAAGAAGTGTAAACACAGGGTATCTCTGTATTCATCTCTCTTTGACAAGTATAGCAAATCATCAGTGAATGGTAGAGGAACAGGCGATTGTCTTATGTTAAGTCATATAGCTAAGTACCGGTGATAGACCCACTTCAAAGATGCCCTGATTACTGATTGTTCCCGATGGACTCCAACTTGTCAGACAACCTGAAATTGTATAAAAGATCCTTGGGTGCCGATCCTTTTTTATCTCAGATCTGCTTAAGCTTCATCAGGGGATGTTTGAGTCGCAAGATGAGATCCCAGTTAAGCTGGTACACCCTGGATATGATATTGGACATTGGACTATAACCTATGAACTAAATTCTAAAGGAACTCTTTGCAACTACAAAGCGCACCATCTCCGCTATGTATCTGAACCTCAAGAATTGAACTCATGTCTGTATGTATACTGAACTTTTAACCATACTCTCTCCCTTTTCTTTTAAAATAAATTATGATGAAATAAAATTTTCAGAAATCATATTTGGCTCAGGAGGCCTGAGGCTGGGTTACGTTAAGGGAACTGTGTTATTGGTTTCTGGGCAACCACTGAGGTAATAAAGAAGTTGTTTTATGCTGCCTTGGCACATTTAAGTATTGAAAATATCCACCACCTTTGGGCATTATCTGCCCCATTCTTTGAGTGACGACAGCTGGCCCCCCTGGGACCCCAGTCACAACTGGCTATGCACTATGCTTTAATTTTGTTGTTTTCAGTGAGTTTGTGAATCAAGATATTTTCAAAATTATAAAAAGCACTTGTATTCAGTCATTTAAGAACTCATCCATGGGACCCCGGGCGGGGGGGGGGGGGGGGAAGAGTTCATGGATTTTTGTCATCACTTCCAGAAGCCAGAAATTTTGGTGAATATTTTTTAAAAAGCCATCGTTTAACCAAGTCTGAGGAGTTTCAGCCCAAACAGAAAAAATAAGAGTTATGAAAAGGATGAAAACAAGATTTCAGAAAAGAATGGCCCTTTCACTTTTTAAAACTTTGTTTCTAAAATATCTTAAAAGCACTGTGAGCTTATAAGCTCTTTGGGCAGAGACTGTCCCTTGCTTGTACCTAGCAGAATCTGGCCTGTTGTGATAAATGAGTCAACAAATTTACCCAAATTGTGACTTCAACTGTAAAATGCATGTAAAAGTTCATAAGATGTTACAATAACCTATAATAGCAAATGTTGAAGGGAAAAGGTACAAAAGGGAGAAAGAATAACTAAATTAATCTAAACAAAAAGGCCAGGTTGATATGATTCCAAGACTGTGCTGAAATTATGCTTATTAAAAAACAGGAGATGTGGAGCCCAAAATTAATATTTTGGATATTAGGCCTACTTGTGGACAAAATAAATGAGGGAATGGGCTATTCCATCCATCACTCCTTTTTTTGGGTTCCTAAAAAAGATTTTTGTGGGAAAAGTAGGAAAGAACAGACTAATGGAGCAAGCTTTACCATCATGGCTGCCATCCCCACCACGTCCTGGGATCCCGGGGTTTGTCAGCCTGGTCCCGAAAGATGTCCTGTACAGCAGGGGCGTAGCCACGTGTGGGCCTGAGTTGATTTATCATCCAGGCCCACCACCCCAGTCCCAACCCGCTGCAGCGCTGGCCCCACTCCGCCTGCCTGGCCCTCCAGCCAGGGAGCAGGGTTGGGGGACGGGGGCTTGCAAGCCCCCACTCCCCGACAGAAGTGCTGCCCAGGTGGAACGGGGCAAGCCCCAGACCCCGCGGGGGGGGGGGGGGGGGGGGGGGGAGGGGGAAACCGCGGGGGGGGGGGGGGGGGGGGGAAATGGTGGGAGAGGGCACACGTTTTCCCAGGGC
>NW_020687614.1:1136-1589 GCF_002925995.2 Terrapene triunguis | reverse complement strand
GGGGGGGCCCCAGGGCAGGGACTGGCTGGCGGGGGGGGAGGAATGGGGCAGGAGCCTGTCCCCTCTAGGGGGCACCGGCTCCCACCCGGCCCCAGGGACGCACATTAGGGGAGTGGGGCTGTGTGGGGAGGTCCGTTGGCTGGTGCCCCACTCCCGGGGGCCCAAGGAATTGACACCCCCCCACACGCACACACCCGGAGATGGAGGGTCCCTGTTAAGGATTCCCGGGGCTTTGGCTGTAGGAAATTGGAGGCATTGGGATGCAGGGGGGTGGGGGTGAGCCATTGTGGGGCAGTCAGAACCCCCCTGGGTTCCCTCCCCGGCTGTGTGGGGGGGGCAGGACTCCTGGGTTCCCTCCCCGGCTCTGGGAGGGGAGTGGGGTCTAGTGGTTAGAGCGGGGGGGCTGGGAGCCAGGACTCCTGGGTTCTCTCCCCGGCTCTGGGAGGGGAGGGA
>NW_020687614.1:0-1036 GCF_002925995.2 Terrapene triunguis | reverse complement strand
GGCAGTCAGAACCCCCCTGGGTTCCCTCCCCGGCTGTGTGGGGGGGGCAGGACTCCTGGGTTCCCTCCCCGGCTCTGGGAGGGGAGTGGGGTCTAGTGGTTAGAGCGGGGGGGCTGGGAGCCAGGACTCCTGGGTTCTCTCCCCGGCTCTGGGAGGGGAGTGGGGGCTGGTGGGTTAGATGTGGGGGGGACTGGGAGCCCGGACTCCTGGGTTCCCTCCCCGGCTCTGGGAGGGGAGTGGGGGCTAGTGGGTTAGAGTGGGGGGGCTGGGAGGCTGGACTCCTGGGTTCTCTCCCTGGCTGGGGGGTTAAAGAGGGGGGGGATTAGATTTCCTGGGCTGGAGCAGGCAGCTGTTGCCTTCAGTCCCCAACCTGCAGGGCCTGGGACAGAACCAGCTGCAAGCCCCTCACCCTGGCCTCGGGCCCCCACGGTTAGGGCAGCCTGGGGCCAGCCCAGAGCTCTGGCAACCTCACCCGGCAGCGTCCCAACGCCCGCGCCCAGGTACTCCTGTGTGAGGGGGGACAGCTGGGAATGAAGCCCCCCCCCCAGCCTGGACCTCCCCCCAGCCCTGCTGGTGCCCCTCACTCCCGACCCGCAGCCCCCAGCTAGCCCAGCCCTGCCGGTGCCCCTCACTCCCGACCCGCAGCCCCTGCCAGCCCAGCCCTGCCCCCCCCCAGCTCTGCCGCTGCCCCTCACTCCCGACCCTCAGCCTCCTGCTAGCCCAGCCCTGGGCAGCCCAGTAGATGGCCCCAGGTGTGAATTTCTCTTTCCTGGGCGGGGTCTGTGTGGGGTACAGAAGGTGGGGCAGGGTGTGGGGCTGGTGTGGGAGCAGCTCCCCTACCCACTGACCCCCCCCATCCCAGCGACTTGGGAGTGGGGTTATGCGGCCCAAGGCCCTCAGGGGGGTCTGGACGGAAGGACAAGGCCTGGCCCCTCTCAGCCCCCCACCCCCAGCCCTGGGGGGCTGGTTAAATACCACCTGACTTCCTTCCTGCTCAACAGATCGCTGAGGGACTGGGGGGGGGGCAGCGCGGACC
>NW_020687613.1:0-2400 GCF_002925995.2 Terrapene triunguis | reverse complement strand
GGAGGGGGGTCGAGGGGTTGTTCCTGGCCCTTCTGCTCCTCTATAGGCCGGGACTCCCCCCCGCACCCGTCCTCCTGCTCCCCAGTGTCGGGGCCTCTCTGCTAACACGCCCAGCTCTGGGCTGGTGGACTCCCAAGTGTCTCTTGGTTACACCAAGCAGGATGTGGTGTGGTGTGGTGTGTGTGTGTGGTGTGTGGTGGTGGTGTGTGGTGGTGGCCAGGTTGGGTTTGGAAATGGTGGAGGAGTCCAGAGTAAACTGGACATAAGACCCTATCATAACAGCCCCTCCCCAGGGAGACCCTACCATAACAAACTGGCATGGGTGAGGCTTGGAGGGACTCTGGTGAACTCCAGGGCTGTGCGTGCTGATTTGTTATTGTAGGGTCTCTCATGAAGGCACGCCGGCTTGTTATCGTGGGTCTCTCATAAGCGCACACCAGTTTGTTACTTTAGGGTCTTCTGTAAAAGCAGACTGGTTTATTGTTGTAGGGTCTGCCATGAATACACACTGGTTTGTTATTGTAGGGTCTCCTGTACACACAGATTGGTTTGTTATTGTAGGGTCTCCCGTAAATACTAATTGGTTTGTTATTGTAGGGTCTGCCATGAATACACACTGGTTTCTTATTGTAGGATGTCCCGTAAACACTGACTGGTTTGTTATTGTAGGGTCTCTTGTAGGCGCACACTGGTTGATTATTGTAGAGTCGCCTGTAAACACAGACTGGTTTCTTATTGTACAGTCTGCCATGAATACACACTGGTTTGTTATTGTAGGGTCTCCTGTCCACACAGATTGGTTTGTTATTGTAGGGTCTGCCATGAGTGCCTGCTGGTTTGTTGTTGTAGGGTCTCCTGTACACACAGCCTGGTTGGTTATTGTAGGGTGTCTTGTAAGCGCGAGCCAATTGATTATTGTAGGGTCTCCTCTGTGCCCAGCTTCATAGCGCAAGGGAAGGGCCCAGATTCCTTCTGGCTGAGGGAAGGAGCAGACAGGAAGCGGCCAGGGAAGGAGGCAGGAGATAGACTGGAGATAAAGGCAGCTCTCCGACCACAGCTGAGCCGGCTTCTCCGGCAGCCCCTGCCAGCTGCGCGTCAGGGCCGGAGAATCCCTGCCAGCCTGCCAGCCACCTCGCCTGCCAGCCAGCCACCGCCGGGCAGGGGGCCCTGGGAAAACGGGGAGAGGGCGAGAGCGAGCCGTGACCTTTATCCCTCTGACAGCCCATAACGGGCACAAACCGACCCCGTCCGCCCAGAAAGCGAGGACACAAATCCAGCCAAGCCCGGCTTAGGCGCACACCAGCGCCACCCCGTTCCCGCGAAAGGAACCCACCCGTCACGGGCCCGGGGGCCGAGTCCGCGCTCGGTGGAGACAGAGGGTGAGCGGGAGGAAGCGGGAGGGGCGAAGGAGGAACAGCGACAGGGAGACAACCCGAGGAAAGGGGCAGAGCGAGGAGTGGAGGCCGGAGGCGGAGGGAGCGGGCCCGGCTGGGAGGCGAGGGCCGGAAGCCGTGGGCGATGGGCTGGCCCCGGCCGGCGGGAATGCGCGGAATCCGGCCGGCCCGTCTGGCCCCAGGAATGCGGCCGGCCCCCTCCGGAGGAGAACCAGCGGCCGCCGGGGAAGGGGGGCGCAGTGTGTGGGGTCCAGCAGGGCACCCCACCCCAGAGCCAATGTGCACGGCCAGCAAGGGGCAGCACAGCAGGGGGCATGGCTGGGACGGCGGAGGGGGGCGGGGGTTTAGCCACCATAAATGTGTTAGCTGCGCTAATAGCTGGCCAGGGAGAGAACCCAGGAGCCCTGGCTCCCATCCCCCACTTCTCTAACCACTAGACCCCACTCTCCTCCCAGAGCCAGGGAGAGAACCCAGGAGTCCTGGCTCCCAGCCCCTGCTGTCAGCCCCTCTCTCTCTCCCCCCACAGGCAGTGTGTGCCGGCTGCTGGTGGCGCTGCTGAGTTTGTGCGAGGGGCTGCAGGGGCTCCCTGCCCCCCGCCTGAAGCCCTCAGACCCCCGGGCCGACTTCGACTCCATCATCAGCCTGGCCAAGAACCTGCTGAGTGACACCAAACACCTGTTCCATCACTTCGTACGTCTGGTACCCGCCCCCCACCCCCCAGCCCCCGGGCCCAGCTACCCCGGTACCGCCCCCACCCCCGGCCCTTGGAACAGACCCTGGGCCCAGCTACCCGAGTACCTGCCCCTCTGGCCCTGGGATCAGACACTGGGCCCAGCTACCCCCCGGATCAGACCCCCGGCTTCCCTCCTCAGTCCCCTGGGCCCAGCTACCCCAGTACCCACCCACCCCCAGCCCCCGGCCCTTGGCTCAGACCCTGGGCCCACCTAACCCGGTACCCGTCCCCCCCCAGCCCTCGGATCAGTCACTGGGCCCAGCTACCCCCCGG
>NW_020687612.1:0-1510 GCF_002925995.2 Terrapene triunguis | reverse complement strand
TGGGTGTGTCGCTCTGTGTGTGAGTGGATCTGGGTGTGTCGCTCTCTGTGCAGGTGTGTTTGGGGGGCGCTGTCTCTCTGGGAGTGGGTGTTAGTGGATCTGGGCGTCTCTATGTGTGTGTGTCGCTGTGTGTGTGTCGCTCTGTGTGTGTGTGTGTGTGTGTGTGTTAGTGGATCTGGGGAGGGTGTAAGAGTGGATCTATGTATGTCATTCTGTGTGTGTGTGTCAGTTTGTGTGGGTGAGGGTCTGCGTATCACTAGCTCTGTGTGTGTGTGTCGGGGAGTGTCGCTGGCTCTATGAGAGTGTGCGTGTCAGTGGATCTGGGTGTGTCATTCTCTGGGTGTGTGTGAGTGAATCTAGGTGTTGCTGTGTGTGTGAATGTCAGTGGATCTGTGTGTGTTTCTGTTTGTGTGTCAGTGTGTGTGTGAGAGAGACGGTGTGTCAGGGTGTGCATATCACTAGCACCCTGTGAGTGTGTCAATGTGTGTGTGTGTGTTGGCAGATCTGTGTGTCTGTTTCAGCGTGGGTGGGTCAGTGTGTGTCTGAGTGTGTCAGTGTGTGCGTACCACTAGCTCTCTGTGAGTGTGTTGGTGGGTCTGTGTGTGTGTGAGTGTCAGTGTGTGTCCGGATGTGCATTTGTCAGTCTCTCTCTGTGCATGTGTTCATGGATCAGTGTGTAAGTGTTGGTGGGTGTGTGTGTGTGTGTGTGATGTGCCTGAGGGTGTGTTGGGGTTGTCAGTGTGTCTGTCATAGGGGGTGTGTGTGTCAATGTGTATCTTACTGTGTCTAAGTGTGTGTGTCAACACAGTGTGTCGTGGGTGCAGCTGTGCATTTGTGAGTCCATGTCTGTGTGTTTCTTAATGTGTGTGTGTGTCACACTGGGTCCTGTGTGTCAGTTTTAGCATGTGCCTGACTCTGCCTGTGTGTGTGTGACAGTCACTGAGTGTGTATTAGCAGATCCTCGTGTGTGTCTGTTTCAACGTGTGAGTGTGTGAGAGAGAGGTGTGTCACAGGGTGTGGCATTATGTGTATCTTAGTGTGTGTGTCAGTATGTATCTTAATGTGGGTGTTTGATAGTGTGTGGGTCAGTTGTGTATCTTAGTGTGTGTGTGTGTGTGTCAGAGGTGTGTCATAAAGATCTGGGTGTGTCGCTGTGTGTGTGTCCATGTGTAGCTCAGTGTGTGTATATTAGGGAATGTCTGTGTCACTCTGTGTCCGAGTGTATCACAGTGTCGGTGTCCGTGGGTGTATCTGAGGGTCCCAGTGTGTTTTGTGTGTGTGTGTGCGCACACTCACATGTTTATGGAGGGATACTTCACACACACAGACAGAGCACAATTTACTAGTCACCAGGAGAAAATCAGCAACAAGGACGCCTGGGTTCTCTCCCCGGCTCTGGGAGGGGAGTGGGGGCTGGTGGTTAGAGCAGGGGGGGCCGGGAGCCAGGACTCCTGGGTTCTCTCCCCGGCTTTGGGAAGGGAGTGGGGGCTGGTGGGTTAGAGCGGGGGGG
>NW_020687611.1:0-1067 GCF_002925995.2 Terrapene triunguis | reverse complement strand
CAGTATTCAGAGGACCTGTTAAGAACAGAGTGGGTGGGAAGCAGGGCCGGCTCTGGCTTTTTAGCCGCCCCAGGCAAAAAAGCCGCCCGCCGCCTCTGGCGGGGAGCGCGGCAGGGGAGGGCGCCGAGCCCGGCCGCGGGCCCGCTCTCCCCGACCGGCCAGAGCGCCGGGAGGAGAGCCCATCCGGGGCTCCGCTCTCCCCGGCGGCCAGAGCGCCGGGAGGAGGGCGGAGAGCCCGTCCGGGGCTCCGCTCTCCCCGGCGGCCAGAGCGCCGGGAGGAGGGCGGAGAGCCCGGCTGGGGCTCTGCTCTCCCCGGCGGCCAGAGCACCGGGGGGAGGGCGGCGAGCCAGGCCGGGGCCCCGCTCTCCCCGACCGGCCGGAGTGCCGGGGGGAGGGCGGCGAGCCCGGCCAGGGCTCCGCTCTCAGCGGCGGCCCGAGCGCCGGGAGAAGGGCAGAGAGTCCGGCCGGGGCTCCGCTGCGTGCGTGGCCTGGGCCTTGCCCCCGGGCTCAGGGGGGCCTCCACCCTGCTCCCAGCCGGACCTGGCGAGGCTGCAGCAGCTCAGGCCGGGCGGCTGCGGGAGGCGCTGCAGCGTGGGCCCTTCCCGGGGGAGCTCGGGCTCCCAGGCGCCACCACCGCGCGTCGAGAAACTTTCCCCTGCGCCGGGACCCTCCCCCCAGGCAGCGGCTCCACGGGGTGGGGGGGAGGCAGCCATGGCTGCATGGACCGCTGGCGGGGGGGCTCCTTGCACGGCCAGGGCGGAGGAGGGGAGACTGAGGCTCTGCCAGAGCTGCGGGGGATGCTCGGAGGAGGGAGAAGCGGCCACGGGTCCCCCCACCCGCAGTTGGCTGCTGAGATGCCACCGCTCCTAGCTGTGGGGCGCGGGGTTGCAGCAGCACTGGGGGGGGGGGTTGCAATCCACAGGCTGCAACGAGCTGACACCCCAGGAGGAGAGAGGGGCAGTGGGTAGGGTTATCATACATCCGTATTTTCCGGATGTTTTTATATATTTAAAATATCCACCTGGACGGTGATTAACAACTAAAATACGGACATGTCCGGGAAAATG
>NW_020687610.1:511-1830 GCF_002925995.2 Terrapene triunguis | reverse complement strand
CCGGTGCCCCTCACTCCCGACCCGCAGCCCCCGCTAGCCCAGCCCTGGTGGGTTTTGCAATGGGCACCAGGGGCTCGGTGGGACGGGGCGTGGGTGGGAGTTTCCCGGGTAGGTTTCAGCCCCTAAACCTAACTCCCCCCCCAAAACCGAACTCAACCATGCTCCCGCGCCCTCTGGTGGGGAAACCGGGGAACTGCGGCCTCGTGGGGGGACTGCCCCCCCCCCAGCGCTTTGCTGTCCCTGCAGGAGCCAGGCGGGCAGGGGAGACGCTTCCTCTCTGGTGGGACTCCTGGGAACCAGCCTGTTACCCCAGGAGCTGCCTGTCACCCCGGCCAAAGGTGCCCCTCACTCCCGACCCGCAGCCCCCCGCTATCCCAGACCCAGCGAACCTCACCCCACTTCGCAGTTTGGGTTGAAATCAGGGGATTTACCCAGCCTGGGGATTGTGTGTGTGTGTGGGGGGGGGGCATTGGAATGAGGTGCTCTGGAGGCGAGCAGGGACCCCCCCACCCCAGGCCGCTGAGGTCAGGCCAAGGGCCAGATTCCCCACAGCGGGGCTCATGCCAGCCACCTTGGGGCGAGGGGGGGTGTCGTCTCTGCTTCCTCAGCTCCCCCCTTCTGCGGCTTCCCCCCCATTGGGGCTTCCGCAGGGGAGAGGCTCCATCTGTCTGGGCACGTATGGCCATAGACTATTGGGGTACCTGGCCTGGAGCCCCCCCTGCAGGAGTTCGAAGAGCTGAGGGTGTGTGTGGGTGTGGAAGGGGGCAGGGGGACATGCACGGGGGCTAATCTGGGGATAGCTAAGGTCCGAGTGCCACGTGGCCTTTGCTCATTCACGTCTCCAGTGGCAGAGAGTTCCACAGGGCGGCCCCGGCCGGGCGGATGCAGGGGCTGTGGGATCCATGGAGCCCTAGTGGTGCCCTGACAGGGCCCAGCCCTTGTGTCTACCAGGCTGCCAGGGCTGTGTGTGTGGAGTGGATTGTGCCCCACGGACCAGGGGGCAACTGACTGCCAGGGGCCAGCCCAGGGCAGATTCAATACGCAGGTGAGTGCCTGGAACATGGCGGGGGGGGGGGGGGGGGGGGGGGGGGGCTGCCTGTCGCGCTCCAGCCCCCCGCCACCCACGGGGCCAAGGCCGGCACCTGGAGGCCAATGGGGGAGGTGCAGGTGCCCGGGACGAGGCTCTGGCCTTGGCCTGGGCCCTTCCTGTGCATCCCCCTAACCTGGGCAGCCGCTGGGCCCCTAAACCGACCCCCAGGCTGCCCAGCCACAGCGGTGGGGTCAGCGCGCCCCAGTGCCACGGGGAGGTGCTGGGGGGG
>NW_020687610.1:0-411 GCF_002925995.2 Terrapene triunguis | reverse complement strand
CTCCTCGGACACAGACTGTCCAGGCTGCAGCCAGGGTCGGTCCCTGCGGGCCCATCTCGCACTCGGAACAGCCCAGCCAGACCCGGGAGGGGGGGAGGCAGGGCCGTTCTCCCGGAGGCCTGGCTGGGAGCTTAAGGACCAGCCCGAGGCCCCCCCAGGTCATGGTGGAGCCAGGATCCGAATCCAGCTCCCTGGAGTCCCCCCCCAGCGCCCCCCCGCTGCGTGACCCAATGCTCTGGGCAGGGAGATCCCGTGAGGGGGGAGCTGCCCCCGAGTGCGGGGAGGGGGATGATGGAGGACACGGCTCCCAGCCGGCACCCAGGGCGTCACTCTGCTGGAGACAGGCCCGGGGGTGAGCCAGGATGAGAGGGCCGAGCTCCCGGCTTCCAGCCCCCTGGGGCAGAGGAGTGG
>NW_020687609.1:0-3219 GCF_002925995.2 Terrapene triunguis | reverse complement strand
GGGGGGGGGGGGCATGTGCATGAAGGCAGGTGTGTTTGGGAGGGCAGCTGTGTATGGGGCCAAGGAGGGCGTGCTGGGGGGCGCTGTGTTGGCACACGTGGCATCAAGGCGGGCATGCTGGGGGGGTGCAGTGCCAAGGAGGATGTGCTGGGGGGGCACGTGGCACCATGAAGGGTGTGTGTGGGGGGGTGCATAGTGCCAAGGCGGGCGTGCTGGGGGGGTGGGGCACAGTGCCAAGGCGGGTGTCCTGGGGAGTCACATAGTGCCAAGGCAGGCGTGCTGTGGGGGTCGCAGTGTCAAGGGGGGCATGCTGGGAGGGGCGGGGTGCCAAGGCGGGCGTGCTGGGGGCTCATACAGGAGGTGAGTGGGGGAGGGCGCGTGCATTACTGCAGGCCGTGCTGGGGGGGCACAGTGCCAAGGCGGGCGTGCTGGGGGGCACGGTGCCAAGGCGGGCGTGCTGGGGGCTCATACAGGAGGTGAGTGGGGGAGGGCACGTGCATTACTGCAGGCCGTGCTGGGGGGGCATGGTGCCAAGGTGGGTGTGCTGGGGGGCACGGTGCCAAGGCAGGTGTGCTGGGGGCTCATACAGGAGGTGAGTGGGGGAGGGCGCATGCATTACTGCAGGGTGGGCGTGGGAGGGAGCCGGCCGGGGGCACACTGGAAATGCATTGTTAGCGGGGTGAGGGGTGTCTATGGGGCACTGCGCTGGAGGGGTATAGAAGGTGGGGTGTATGGGGACAGCGAATCGCCGACCATCTAGAGATGGCCAGAAATGACTTCTGTGGGCAGGAAAAAAACCCAAACTTTCCAACCGAAACAGCTGGTGCTTTTCTTTGTGCAGTCACAGAAATTTCCTTTTTAATCAACACAAAAAAAATCCCCCTGGGGGAGGAGGGGGGGGAACATCGGACCCCCCCCTCCCAGCTTACAGGCAGTGTCTGGGGCGACGGAAAGCGTCAGTGGGACCCACTTCCCAAACCCAGCCTGCTCTGGGGCGGTTGGAAAACCTGGGAAGTGCCCATTTTATTGGTAGCTGCCAGGTCGGTGGCCGGCTCGGGGGGGGGGGGGGGGTCGCCCGGCTCTGTCAGCACCGCACACGTTCTTCCGTTCTCGTGCCCTGCTCCCTGTTGTGCCTTCCTAGACTCCGGGCCGGGCGGGAGCCTGTCTGATGGGGGAAGGGGTGGGCTGGGGGCCCATTGCCCCTGGCTGGGGCCTGGGCCCACCCTGTGGGACTGGGGAGGCCTGTGGGTGTTGCTGCAGCTGTCTGTGGTTTCAGGCCCGCATCGTCACAAGCAGCATCCGCTTAGGTGTGAAATGTGGTTTATGGTTCGTGCAGAGGCCACGTTGAGAGGAGCTGGGGCCACATGTCAGGGGTGGGGGAGCCGGGACACCAGTAAGGGGCCCCCAGACTACTTGCTCTCCTGGGTTCTGTATTGGGGCTCCTCCCCCCACTCCTCCCTAATTCTCTGCTGCCCCCCTCCCCCGCTGCCAGAATTCCCCCTCTTCCTCTCTGCCACCCACCTCCCCCACTGCCGGGATCCCCCTAATTCTCTGTGACCTGCACTGCCAGTGCCGCCCACCCAGGCTGGAGGAGCTGGGGAGACCCGGGCTCTGCGATCTGTTGTGGGACTTGTCCCCACCCACCCCCCGTGCTGCTCTGGCACGGCTTTGCAGGCCTGGGGCAGCCCCCCTCCAGCTCCCATGCCCCTTGGGAGCTTGTGGTGTCAGTTCAGCAGTGCTGCGGTTGGTTTTTGGCCGACCTGGCCCTGACCCGGCAGCTCCCGGCTTTGAAGTGCTGGCAGCTGTTCCACGCTTGCTGGGACTGGGCGGTAGCCGACAGTTCCCTAATGCTACCTCACAGCACTGGAAAGGCCTGGGACCCGCCCCCAGCCCAGGCTCGGATCTGCTGCCTTAAAGCTGAGGCGTGGAATCCCATCTAGCCCAGCATCCTGTCTCCCATCCGGTGCTGTGTGTCAGAGGGGAGGTGTGAGACCCTGCAGGGTGGTGATCGGCCACTCCTCCCACCCCTCATCCTGACCCTCCTCGAGATCGGGGTCACACCCACGCTGGGGTGTATAAGGGGGTTAGTACCTTGCCAGAAGTTGCTGGTGTTCTTTCCCTGGGTGCAGGGCTGGCTCCAGGGTTTTGGCCACCCCAAGCAGCCACAAAAAAAAAAAGCAAAAAGCCGCGATCGCGATCTGCAGCAGCAATTCGGCGGGAGGTCCTTTGCTCCTAGTGGGAGTGAGGGACCATCCGCCGAATTGCCGCCGAATACCTGGACATGCTGCCCCTCTCCGGAGCGGCCGCCCAAAGCACCTGCTTGCCAGGCTGGTGCCTGCAGCCGGCCCTGCCTGGGTGACTGCCCATGTCTGGTAGCAGTGAGTTCCACTGGCTCATGTGCCTTGAGTGGGAGTCGCTTCCTTTCATCCGTTGGGAATCTCCTGCCTGATGCTCTTGCTGAGCGTCCCCTTGGCTAAGCGAGGGGTTGGGGGCAGACAGGGACCCCCTCCCCCGCAGGACCCTCAGTCTTGCTGAATCACAGCAGGGGGCTGGGACACCTGTCTTGCCCGGCTGCAGCCCCAAGGGTAGCATGCGGCAGGGGTCTGAGGGCAGCTTTTGTAGGTGCCTAAAGACCAATTAACTGAAGCCCTCCTAAGGGCTGGGAGCTGAAGGGTAACAGCAGCCGTAATGGGGCCATTCCCCTTTTACATGAGTGCAGCCCCCCATGCCCCCCATCCTCCCCGCAGGAGACCGGCCCTGGCTCCCTTTCCAGCCGCTGAGCTGAGGCTGAAGCTGCCTGAGTTAAAAATAGCACCTGCCTCTCTCCCAGCCCTGAGCTGGGCTCTAGATTTGGGGGGATGGGCTGGTCACAGCCTGCGGGGTGGGTGCAGGCTGGGTGAGGGCATACCAGGCAGCGTGCAGGGACGGGGTGTATGCCAGGTAGGGGACTTCTGTGCAGGATGAGGTCATGACAACAGGATGGGGTGCACGCTACGCAGGGGGTCTCTGGGGTTGGTGGGGTGCATGCTACGCAGGGGATCTCTGTGGGGTTGGTGGAGTGCACGCTACACCGGGGGTCTCTGTGGGGTTGGGGGGTGCATGTTAGGCAGGGGGTCTCTGTGGGATTTGTAGGGTGCTTGCTAGGCAGGGGATCTCTGTGGGGTTGGTGGAGTGCATGCTAGGCAGGGGGTCTGTGTGGGGTTCGGGTGCATGTTAGGC
>NW_020687608.1:0-4649 GCF_002925995.2 Terrapene triunguis | reverse complement strand
GTTCCAAAAGGCAACAGGAGCGTCTGTCATCAGCCGGCTCTGTGTGCGTCAGGGATAACCTGGCAAACCCCCACGGCTCTTGTGCTGAGCCCTCGATCCCTGGGCCAAGCCGCCCAGCGAGCCCCTTCCTTCGTGTTGGGGGGTGTAAGTCCCTCCCCCCCCGAAGCTCAGAGCTGCAGAGGAAACTAGTCTTTGGTCCCTTTTACTGTTCCACCCTCGCCCATCTGCTGTCGCTGGGCCTAGTGCTTAGAGCCGGGGAGGCACTGGGAGCCAGGACTCCTGGGTTCTCTCCCCGGCTCTGGGAGGGGAGTGGGGGCTTGTGGTTAGAGTGGGGGGGCTGAGAGCCAGGACTCCTGGGTTCCCTCCCTGGCTCTGGGAGGGGAGTGGGGTCGAGTGGTTAGAGCCGGGGAGGGCGGCTGGGAGCCAGGACTCCTGGGTTCTCTCCCTGGCTCTGGGGAGGGAGTGGGGTCGAGTGGTTAGAGCCGGGGAGGGCAGCTGGGAGCCAGGACTCCTGGGTTCCCTCCCTGGCTCGGGGAGGGGAGTGGGGGCTAGTGGTTAGAGTGGGGGGGCTGGGAGCCAGGACTCCTGGGTTCCCTCCCTGGCTCTGGGAGGGGAGTGGGGTCGAGTGGTTAGAGCCGGGGAGGGCGGCTGGGAGCCAGGACTCCTGGGTTCTCTCCCTGGCTCGGGGAGGGGTGTGTTGCAGTGGCTAGGGCGGTGCTGGGAGCCAGGACTGCGGGGGAAGGGGAGTAGCGGGGGGTGCGTGTGGGGTGGGCGGATTCTCTGCGAGTTCCAGGGTTCAGGATGTTCCTGCAGCCGAGTGGCTCCGTCCCAGGGCTGACGCGCTCGGCTGCCTGAGCTGCTTCTAGCCCAGCGACCAGGCTCATTTGTTGTATAATTAACGGTCTGGTAAACGAGGGATGAAGAAATGGGAATGGAGCCAGGGGCCGCCAGGCGGCTCAGCCACTCCCTGCACCCAGGGGCCGCTGGCTGGCAGGTGACCCAGCCAGGAGCCCCCTCCCCAGGCAGCCCCCCCGGCCGCTCAGAGCTGCAAGCAGCCCAGCCAGGGGATCTGCATGAAAACCAACAACCTCTGCCCGGCCACAGCTGAAGAGCCAGGAACGGCAGAGGAGAAACCAGCGAGGACCCTAGACGGAATGGTGGTGTGAGTGTGTGTGTCTGTGTGTGTGTGTACCCTGTGTGCATGCGTCCATGTGTGTGTACGTGCATGTGTGAGTCCATGCGTGTACCGTGTGCATGCGTGTGCAAGTCCATGCATGTGTACATGTGCATGCATGTGTACATGTGCATCCATGTGTCCATGCGTGTGCGTCCATGCGTGTGTACGTGCTCATGTGTGACCCGTGGCTACTATTCCTGCAGTAAAAGTTCAGAGGTCGCCCAGGAGCCCCCACGCGTGGCTCAGTCCAGGCCTCAGCCCTGGGCACGGTTCGCTCCCGCCCCTCAGGCGCTGCCCGTTGCAGCTGGGAGCAGCCAGCAGTCGCCCCACGCCCCAGTGCCGCTCCCTGGCTCTCTTGCCCACGCTGGCCTGGCCAGCAATCAGCAGCAGAGAGCTGACGGGGATGCTGGGAGTGTCCTTAGAGCGATCAGCAAGTCATTAGCGGGAGAGATTTTCAAGGGAAGGGAGAACGGGGCAAGAGAGCGAAAATCACCCTCAGCTTTATAGCGCAGCAAGAGCTGCCCAGAGCCCCCACGGGCCGGATGCTCCGCAGAGGCCACGTAACAGTCCAAGGGGCCGGATGCGCTGCGTCCGAGGGTGCTAAAGGAGTTGGCTGATGTGATTGCAGAGCCATTGGCCATTATCTTTGAAAACTCCTGGCGATCGGGGGAGGTCCCGGATGACTGGAAAAAGGCTCATGTAGTGCCCATCTTTAAAAAAGGGAAGAAGGAGGATCCAGGGAACTACAGGCCAGTCAGCCTCACCTCAGTCCCTGGAAAAATCATGGAGCAGGTCCTCAAGGCATCAATTCTGAAGCACTTAGAGGAGAGGAAAGTGATCAGGAACAGTCAGCATGGATTCACCAAGGGGAAGTCGTGCCTGACTAGCCTAATTGCCTTTTATGAGGAGATAACTGGGTCTGTGGATGAGGAGAAAGCAGTGGACATGTTATTCCTTTACTTTAGCAAAGCTTTTGATACGGTCTCCCACAGTATTCTTGCCGGCAAGTTAAAGAAGTATGGGCTGGATGAATGGACTATAAGGTGGATAGAAAGCAGGCTAGATCGTCGGGCTCAACCGGTAGTGATCAATGGCTCCATGTCTAGTTGGCAGCCGGTTTCAAGCGGAGTGCCCCAAGGGTCGGTCCTGGGGCCAGTTTTGTTCAATATCTTCATTAATGATCTGGAGGATGGCGTGGACTGCACTCTCAGCAAATTTGTTCAATATCTTCATTAAAGATCTGGAGGATGGCGTGGACTGCACTCTCAGCAAATTTGCGGATGACACTAAACTGGGAGGAGTAGTAGATACACTGGAGGGTAGGGATAGGATACAGAGGGACCTAGACAAATTAGAGGATTGGGCGAAAAGAAACCTGATGAGGTTCAACAAGGACAAGTGCAGAGTCCTGCACTTAGGACGGAAGAATCCCAGGCACTGCTACAGACTAGGGACCGAGTGTCTAGGCAGCAGTTCTGCAGAAAAGGACCTGGGGTTACAGTGGACGAGAAGCTGGACATGAGTCAACAGTGTGCCCTTGTTGCCAAGAAGGCTAACGGCATTTTGGGCTGTATAAGTAGGGGCATTGCCAGCAGATCGAGGAACGTGATCATTCCCCTCTATTCGGCATTGGTGAGGCCTCATCTGGAGTACTGTGTCCAGTTTTGGGCCCCACACTACAAGAAGGATGTGGAAAAATTGGAAAGAGTCCAGCGGAGGGCAACAAAAATGATTAGGGGGCTGGAGCACATGACTTATGAGGAGAGGCTGAGGGAACTGGGGTTATTTAGTCTCAGGGTGACCAGACAGCAAGTGTGAAAAATCGGGACAGTGGGTGTGGTGTAATAGGAACCTATATAAGAAAAAGACGCAAAAATCAGGACTGTCCCTATAAAATCAGGACATCTGGTCACCCTATTTAGTCTGCAGAAGAGAAGAGTGAGGGGATTTGATAGCTGCTTTCAACTACCTGAAGGGGGGTTCTAAAGAGGATGGAGCTCGGCTGTTCTCAGTGATGGCAGATGACAGAACAAGGAGCAATGGTCTCAAGTTGCAGTGGGGGAGGTCTAGGTTGGATATTAGGAAACACTATTTCACTAGGAGGGTGGTGAAGCACTGGAATGGGTTCCCTAGGGAGGGGGCGGAATCTCCTTCCTTAGAGGTTTTTAAGGTCTGGCTTGACAAATCCCTGGCTGGGATGATTTAGTTGGGGTTGGTCCTGCTTTGAGCAGGGGGTTGGACTAGATGACCTCCTTAGGTCCCTTCCAGCCCTGATATTCTATATATTCTATTAACAGAGTCCGTGCCCCAAAGACTCGTGCTGCTGATATGCTGATGGTGCAAAGAGGGGTTGGCAGCCCCGCAGCACAGGCCGGGGTTTAGGGAATCAGCTCCCCTGGCTCCGGGCAGCCGGGCCTGGCATGAAACCAGCCATTTCCGCTTCCTGGGCCAGACCAAACCCGCGCATTGACCAGGCTTCGCTCGTTGGGCTTGGGCCAAGAGAGGCTGGTTGGGGGAAGTTCCTTCGTCCCTCCCTGCAGCCCAAAAGCCGCCGGGTGAACCTTGCCCCCCCAGAGGGTGTCAGAACCTGTGGGAATGCGAATCCCACGGGGACTGGGGCTCGGCTGGCAGGGCCCCTGGCCACAGGGACTCGGGGGGGGCCTGGCTCTAATACACCCCCCCAAACGATGTGGTGGTTAAAAAGAAGGGACCTTGTTTCCTGTCTTGTGTACCAGCGTGCGGAGGGTGTAAGACGCTGCTGCCTCCATGTCTCACGCCTGCTTTGCACGAGTGTGAACGAGCGCACCAGGCACTGGCGAAGTGGGGCCTTCCCTTTCCCCTGTTAGCGGGGGTGGGAGTCGCCCCCTTGCACCAAGAGAGGGGAGGGGACAGACCACTCGGCACGAGGGGCCGGCTTCCACTGACCCCTTGGACTCTGGTCCCACCGTGCCCGGGAATAGTGAACGAGGAGCAGCCGCCACCCCCCGGCCTTGGCAGGGTCCCTCGCTGTGGGGAAGGGACAGCCTGGGTTGTGGCCGAAAGGGCAGAGCACTGGCCCGAAGTCAGTTACCTCCCCGTGGCTGTTTGCTGCCCCCCGTGCCTGGGACAGAGCCTGGGAACTGAGCTGCAGAGAAGGCAGATAATTAGGGAATTACATCCCTGCCAGGAGCTGTCACAGCCCACGGGGGCGGGGGAGGGGGGAAGAGGTGCTGGGGGGGGAGCTGTCAAGGGGCTGCCAGGCAACTCTTAAAAACAAGGAGGCAATTTATTCAGGGGGAGGAACCCAGGCTGGGGGCGGCTGATTGACAGGGAAGTTGCTGTGAGGCTCCCCGGCAGTTAATAGCAGCCTGCGCCCTGCAGCTTAATTACAGGCTGGGGTCGTTAAGAGCATGGTCAAGAACGCCCCGAGCAGAGCGGGGAATCCAGGGGCACGAGGCTCCCGCTCCTCTGAGGAGCGCAGGAATTGCCAGCC
>NW_020687607.1:0-1114 GCF_002925995.2 Terrapene triunguis | reverse complement strand
ACGCAAGTCTAAGTCTAATACATTAAGAAACTGAATACAGGTAAATCTCACCCTCAGAGATGTTCCAATAGCTTCTTTCACAGACTAGACTCCTTCCTAGTCTGGGCCCATCCCTTCCCCGGGTACAGCCCTTGTTAGTTCCAGCCGGCATCTTAGGTGGTAACTAGGGGATTCCACATGACTGGCCCCCTTTGCTCTGTTCCATCCCCTTCTATAGCTTCGGCACAAGGCGGGAATCCTTTGTCTCTCTGGGTCCCCACCCCCAGGGCCGGCTCCAGGCACCAGCTTGGCAAGCAGGTGCTTGGGGCGGCCACTCCAGAGAGGGGCGGCAGGTCCAGCTATTCGGCGGCAATTCGGCCGACGGTCCCTCACTCCTGCTCGGAGCGAAGGACCTTCTGCCGAATTGCTGCCGCAGATCGCGGCTTTTTTTTTCTTTTTTTTTTTTTGGCTGCTTGGGGCGGCCAAAACCCTGGAGCCGGCCCTGCCCACCCCTCCTTCGCAATGGAAAAGCACCAGGGTAAAGATGGATTCTAGTATTAGGTGACATGATCACATGTCCTGTGAGACGTCATTCTACATTCCCCACGGGCTGGTCTACACCTACCCAGGCAGGTAAACAGAGCCAGACACAGTCAGTTGTCCTGGTTAACGGGAGCCATCAAGATTCCAAGCCACCATTAATGGCCCACACTTTGCATAATTACAATAGAACCTCAGAGTTCTACTTCATATTTCTAGCTTCAGATACAAGAATGTTACATTCATACAAATAGGAGGAAGATAATATAACCTTTGTAATGATCCCTTACAAGAGACCTTTTGCATTAAGCATATTCCAGTTATGTCATATTTACAAGCCCCCTCCCAGAGCCCACACCCCCTCCTGTACCCCCAGCCCGGAGCCGCCTCCTTCACCCCAAACCCTTCATCTCCAGCCCCACCCCAGAGCCAACACCCCCAGCCAGAGCCCTCCCCACCCTCCTGCCGCAGGTACGTGGGGGTCCCAGGCTCTCTGTCCCCCAGTGCTGTGCTGTGGGGGGATGTGGGGGTCCCACGCTCCCTCCCTGCCCAGTGCTGTGGGGGGACGTGGGGGTCCCAGGCTCTCTCTCTCTCT
>NW_020687606.1:650-1186 GCF_002925995.2 Terrapene triunguis | reverse complement strand
CCCCCAGCTCCCTCCCTCCCCCTATTCAGTGGGTCTCACTTGCATGCCTCAGCTGGCTCCCGCCCACCAGCCTGCAAACAGATTGGCATGGGCAGCAATGAGGGGACCCAGGCATCCGGGACCCAGCCCCTCAAGTCCCCATAGGCATGGAGCAGAGTCCCAGGCACCCTACATCTTTCTCTCCCAAAAGGGGACGTCGGCAGCTCCCCCTCCCCCCCCGGTACTCACACAGAGCCGGGCGCTCATCAGGGCCGTCACCTTCAGCTGCATCATGGGCTGGGGTCCCCCCTGGGCCGAGAGCCCCACGCAGCCTAGCACGGCCCCCCGGTTCCCCTCGTACCAGCCCTCCCTGCGGGGAGAGAGAGCTGGGCCCCCGCCCGGACCCCCACCCCACAGCCCCCCGGTTCCCCTCGGCCCAGCCCTCCCTGGGGGGGAAAGAGCTGGGCCCCCGCCCGGACTCCCCCCCACACACACAGCCCCCCGGTTCCCCTCGGCCCAGCCCTCCCTGTGCAGAGAGAGAGCTGGGCCCCCGCCCA
>NW_020687606.1:0-550 GCF_002925995.2 Terrapene triunguis | reverse complement strand
GGGGGGGAGAGCTGGGCCCTCTCGAACGTGGAACCCGCCCTCCAGGACCATCCCCACTGCCCCCCTCCAAGACCCCATTCTCTGGGACTCCCCATAACCAAACCCCCTTGGATTCCCATAATTCCATGGCCCCGCCCTACCCTTCCTTGTCCTGCCCCACGTCCTCCTCGATGGGCACGGCCAGGAGGGGGCGCAGCCCCAGGGCACGGAGGCGCTGCACTGTGACCCCCACCTCGGGGGGCGTCTGCCCCGCCACAAACTGCCCGTAGAAGGAGGCGCGCAGCAGGGACCCCCAGAGCCGGTGCCCCAGCAGCCGCCGGGACACGGAGAGCAGCTGGGGAGGAGACGGGCATCAGTGACCCCGCATCGACAGCCCCCCGGCACCCGCCCCTCACTGGGGGGCCTGCTGCAGGAGCCGTAGGGGGCACACAAGGTTGGGGTGTGGGGCAATCTCACAGTGGGACACAGGACATGGTGTGGGGCAGTCTTGCAGAGCAGCAGGGGGTCTCATGGGGGTGCAGTCTCAGCATGGGGCCAGGCCCAGGGAAGC
>NW_020687605.1:0-1295 GCF_002925995.2 Terrapene triunguis | reverse complement strand
AAACCAAGAGGGTTATTGTGAGAGGGAGCTGTGAGGGAAAACGTTGCTGCCCCAGTGGGGACTTCCTGGTGTGAAGCAGGAGGGCTGGAGCCCAGAGGCTCGGTCTTGGAGCCATGTGGCCGACTCTGAAGGAAGAGTGGGACCCCCTGGGGGTCTGGTTCACTGAAGGGGTTCCTCCTAGGGACGGTTTAAAAGATGAGGCATGGCACAGAACCTTTGGATCACTATGGGGCACCAGGGAGATGGGGGCTGGGCCCTGGCCAGGGCTGGGGGAAGGGGGGCACCAGGGTGATGGAGCTGGCCAGGGGAGGGGTAGTGGGGGGGCACCAGGGAGATGGGGGCTGGCCCCTGGCCAAGGGAGGGGGCAGGGGGGCACCAGGGTCATGGGGCTGGGCCCTGGCCATGGGAGGGGGCAGGGGGACACCAGGGAGATGGGGCTGGGCCTTGGCCAGGGGAAGGGGGCACCAGGGCACCGAGTTCAAGTCTCCGACCTCTCTGCAGACATTTCACACCCCCAGCCTGGGGGATGAGGAGTTTGAGATCCCGCCCATCTCCCTGGACGCCGACCCCTCGCTGGCTGTCTCAGACGTGGTGGGGCACTTCGATGACCTGGGGGACCCCAGCAGCGCGCCCGACGCCGGCTTCTCCACCCAGTATGGCGTGCAGGCCCTCGACATGCCCGTGGGCATGAACCATGGCCTCATGGAGCAGGGCGGCGGGCTCCTGGCGGGGGGGCTGGCCATGGTGAGGGGCTGGGGCCAGGGCTGGGCAGGGGAGGGCGGGTTGCCTCGCAAGGCGTTGCCCTGTAGTGCCTGGCTGTGGGGTGGGTGGAGCCTGGGCCCCCTAGTGGCTGGCTGAGGATGTACGTGCCAGGAGGACCAGGGCTGCTGCCCTCTAGCAGCAGGCTGGGGTATTGCAGGAGGCTGGTGCTGCCGGGGGGAGGTGGGGAGCCTCCTCTGGGGACGGACAGTGCCCCCCAGCGCCAGCCCCCCAGCTTTGTGTCTGCCTCTCCAGGACCTGGATCACTCCATGGGCACCCAGTACAGCACCAACCCGCCCGTCACGATAGACGTGCCCATGAGCCCTGGGGCACTGATGGGGCACGGCCAGCTGACCACCATCGACCAGTCCGAGCTGAGCTCCCAGCTGGGCCTGAGCCTGGGGGGCAGCTCCATCCTGCCGCCCGCTGCCCAGTCGCCCGAGGAGCGGCTCTCCACCACGCCCTCCCCCACCAGCTCCCTGCAGGAGGACGAGCCTGAGGAGTTCAGACGGGTGAGATGCTGCTGCCCCCCCCG
>NW_020687604.1:768-1172 GCF_002925995.2 Terrapene triunguis | reverse complement strand
TGGGAGGAGTTTGATGGCAGCCACACACCCCAGCCCCAGCCCCCCCCCTGCCCCCCCCCCCGCCCGCCCCCCCCCCCCCCCGAGTGACCAGAAAGGCACCAGCTTTACCGCGGCAAAGTCCCAGGTGGCTCCCTGACGTGCAGGCCACGGCGATTCCCCAACGCGGGCACCAGCTTGATTCTGTTCCAAATCACACACAGAGACACACAAAGACAAAATGCACACACAGTCCCCCCCCCACACATACACACTGTACACACAGAGACACCCCCACGCACTTTGTACACACACAGACACCCCACACACACACACTGTACACACAGAGACACCCCCACGCACTTTGTACACACAGAGACACCCCCCACACACACTGTACACACACAGACACCCCACACACACACATA
>NW_020687604.1:0-668 GCF_002925995.2 Terrapene triunguis | reverse complement strand
CACACACTGTACACACACACACAGACACCCACACACACACTGTACACACAGAGACACCTCCCCCACACACACACTATTTGCAGAGATGAACCAGCCGCTGGTTGCCGTGTGGGACACCCATCTCACACCCTGGCTGCTGGCGTCGGGAGGAAGGAGCCTGCCCAGCCGGTGCTGGGCTGGGGGTGAGCGGCTCACCAGGAGCAGGGCCTCCTTGTAATTTAAGTCTGAGACACGGAAAGGGGAAGTGATTTGCCCGAGCTCACCGGACGGGGCTGGGAACAGACCCCAGCGCCCTGCCCTTGGACCCAGCATCAGAGCCGGCCTCGGCGTTCAGCTCGCTGCTTGATTGGCCCATTCATGGGGCTCAGCCTGGAACTTGGCTCTCTGTGTGACCCTGCAGAAACCACTCGATATCTGCTCTGCACTGAGGCTTTTCAAACTGCTGCTTGTTTGGGTGGGGGAGAGGACACTGCTTTTATTTTCAGGGCATTTTCAAACCCAGGAAAATAGAAACAAATGAGAGTTAAAATGTGTATGGAATCCAAAGCGCTGGCTGGGTGGATTCAGTCCCGGGCCTCAGCTGAGAAGTGTCCTTTCCCTTTGGATTTTTCTCATCTCTTTGGGCTGTGTCCGGTACAGCCGGGTGACGGGCAGGTCGGGCTGTGTCC
>NW_020687603.1:0-1471 GCF_002925995.2 Terrapene triunguis | reverse complement strand
CCTGAGCGCTAGAACGATGCGCCAGCGTCGCACCGAACTCCCCCTTGTGCACATTAACCCACTGCTGCTTGTCCTGCCTCCAGTGGCCATGGAGAACAATTGATCCCTGTCTTCTTTCGAACCCTGACCCGAACCGCCCTGCACACATGTGAAGGCTCCTGTCTTTATCGCCTTTTCTCAAGACTAAACATGCTCAGTTTTTGTAACCTTCCCTCGCAGGTCAGGTTTTCTAGACCTTTGATCGGTTTTGTCACTCTCCTCTGGCCTCTCTCCAATTTGGCCACATCTTTCCTGAAGCGCAGTGCCCAGAACTGGACCCAGGACTCCAGCTGGGGCCTCACCCATGCTGAGCAGAGCAGGACAACGACCTCCCGTGTCGTACACACGACACTCCCGTTAATACGCCCCAGAACGACAGGAACCAAGTTCACAGCTGCATCACGTTGTTGGTGATATTCAATTTGTGATCCTCTCTAACCGCCAGCTCCTTTCCAGCAGTGCTGCCCCCAGCCAGGCGTACCCCGGCATTCGTTTTTTCCCCTCCCAAGTGAAGTACTTTGCACTTGCCCTTATTGAATTTCATCGGTTTGAATTCAGACCAGTTCTCCAATTTGTCAAGGTCATTTGGAGTCTCATCCTGTCCTCCAAAGTGCCTGCGGCCCCTGCCAGCTTGGGGTCATCCACAAGTGGTGTCAGTAAATACTCTCCATGCCAGTAACGAGAATAGTGACTAGTACCCGCCCCAGGACTGACCCCTGCGGGACCCCACTAGATGCGCACTCCCAGTTTCATAGTGCACCACCGACAGCTACGTTCTCGGTCTTCCAACCACCTTATGGGAATTTCCTCTAGACCACATCTCCCTAGTTTGCTTATGAGACCATCATGTGAGACAGTGTCAGAGTCTTGCACAATCAAGATCTATCCCGTCTACAGCTTCCCCCCCCCCAGGGACCCTGTCACAGAAGGAAATTCAGCTGATTTGGGATAATTTATCCATGACAACCCCACGCTGGCTGCTCACTGGGCACTCCCCCCTAAGCACCTCTGTGTCCCTGCCACGCTGGCACTTACCCCCAGCACTTTCGGCTCCCCGCGGTAGCAGCCCTTGGCAAGGCCCTGGCTGGCGGGTGCCCCAGGCCTGGCCCTTGCCCGTTGCACGGACCTGACCAGGAAGGCCAGCGACGACTCCTGGCTGACGTTGATGTTGATGACGGTCTTGTCCGAGCCCTCAGTGGAAACCTCCATGTTGTTCACCTTCACCACGCTGGTCGGCATCCTGACCCCGCTCTGAAACAGGGAGGGGAATGAGAGCAGTGCCCAACCTGTGTGCCCCCCAGGCCCGACCTGCGCAGCCCCCGTGCCGACACGCCCACTAGAACAGGAGGTTCCCCAGACCACTCTGCCCCACTGAGCACTGGGCACAGCAATGCCAACACCTCCTGGCCGCCTGGGAAGGGGCCGTTTCTAA
>NW_020687602.1:0-1297 GCF_002925995.2 Terrapene triunguis | reverse complement strand
CCGCCCTGCCGGTGCCCCTCACTCCCGACCCGCAGCCCCTGCCCCCCGCCCTGCCGGTGCCCCTCACTCCCGACCCGCAGCCGTCTCTATGGTGTGGTGTGTGTACAATAAAGGGGTCTGGCCGGGTGCTGTTGGTTTCTGTGTAGTTTTGACTCTGGGACGTTCATTTTTAGGGATTTTTTTCCATGTTGATTGAAATTTTTCCAGCTGCAGAAGATGCTGGGGGTTGGGGGGAGGGAGGGAGGGAGTTGGTCGGACAATAATTATTTCACAACAGCCTCTGGGGAGGGTTCGTTCCCCTGAGCCCTTCACCCCCTCGGTGGAGCCTGGCCCCCGATCCCCGGCTGGGCCAGGTGTCCCTGGCCGGGCGCGTATGGAACCAACCTCGGGCGTGGGATTTTCACCCCCGGGCCCCCCCCAGCCTTGGGTCCTTGGCAGGGCCTGGCACCGAAGTCTCTGCCCGGGCCCGTGGGGCAAGCCCTATTCCCTGTGGGGGGGGGGTGCAGCCTTTTTGGGGGCTTTGCTGGGGGGGTCATGGCAGGGTCAGGGGGTGGGGGAGCAGCAGGTGCTGGGAGGTGAGAAAGAAGGGGGGGTCATGGAAGGGTCAGTGAGGGGGAGCAGTAGGTGCTGGGTGGGGGGAACCCCTGGCCACAACTCCTGACCCCCGGCAAACACACAACCCGTTCTCCCCCCCCCGGGGCAGGAACCCCGGCCCAGCTGCCCCCTGCATTCAGACCCCCCCAGGCCCCTTCCCCAGTGACCCCCTCCGTGCTGCCCCCACCCCATTGGAGCCCCTGCTCCTGCCCCATGCTCTGCAGACTCCCCCACTTCCCCCTGGTGGGGGGGCTCCCCCCCTAGGCTTCCGCCCCCCCGTGATGAAGGGGACGCCCCCCAGCAGGGAATCATTTGTCTCCTGCTGCCACCTAGTGGCCACTCCTGGAGGCTGCGCCCCAGTGATGCCTGGACCAGGGCGGGGCCTGCCCAAAAGGGGAGGGGGCAGGTTGCACTGGGGAGGGGGGAGAGGACCTGGGGGAGGGGGCAGGTTGCACTGGGGGGAGGAGGGGGGAGAAGGAAGGGGAGGGGGAGAGAGGCTAGAGGGGAGCGGGGGTCCGTGGGGGAGTCGCCTAGCGCCAGGCTCCTGGCAGTGAAGCCATACTGGGCCGGGCCCCACAGTCCCCCCGTGGCTCCAGTGGGGTCTGTGGGCCCTGGCTCCTGGCGGGCGTGGGGGTCCCGGGGGTGCTAGCAGCAATGTGGGGCCCCCCGGTGCAGAAGACGGGGCCTGGGGTGTCCCCTGGGC
>NW_020687601.1:0-1067 GCF_002925995.2 Terrapene triunguis | reverse complement strand
GACATTCACCCCACCCTGCTCCCTGCAGCACAGCGCCCCCTAGTGCCATGCTGGGGCATTGGCACCAGCACTGACTGTGAGGGGGGAAGCCCCCACTCCTGAGACCCTGCCCTGCTCCCAGCAGCACAGCGCCCCCAGCACCGCTGGGGCATCAGGTTTAACATGGACTCAGCAAGACGAGGCCCCCCCATCTCCTCCCCAACAGCCTTTCCAGCAGCATCTGCGGCGTCCCTCGAAGTGCCCCCAGAGCCCACCCTGCAGCGCAGCAACGCCTATTGACACCAGCCGGGGATCTGGCCCATTGACTTCAATGCAGGGACACTCATTGACACCAGCCGGGATCTGGCCCCAGAACCCTTTTGCAGTGAAAGGGGAAGGTGCATGTGCCTGTCGAAGGAGAGACACAAACATCTCCAGAGGGTGGCCTGGCACTTCCACCTTTCCTCGGCCCCCTTCCCTCCCCTCCCCAGCTCCCTCCCTGTCTGCGTCACGCCAGCTTCACCCACACAAGAGCTTTTTCCGCTCCGAGTTTATTTTTTTCTGGTGCTGAGTTGGCGATTTTGCCTGCCTGGGTGGAAACGTGAGAAAGAAGCTGCTGGGGGGTGGGGCGCTCAGAAAGCAGCAGAAAGGACCCAGGAGTCCTGACTCCTACCCTGCCCCTAGGCTGGCTGGCACGTGTGAGCAAGGTTCTTAATTTAGGGGGGCGCTGGAAGGTGTTGGGGGCTGTTTAGCTCAGTGGGGAATTTTCTGGTCTGACTCTCAGCGAGCTGCTGTGACACCCTGCGGGTGTGAGCGAGAGCATGAGTCTGCCCCCTTCTGGACAGGGTCAGAATGTCACCTATGTGTCATATGCCCTATACGGCCCACAGCGAGTTCCCTGTAGCCCAGAGGGTCAGCTTGTTGGTACAAAGGGGTCTGACCTTGCAACGCTGCTTCTTTTGTAGCTGACAATGGGGCCTCCGGGCAGCAGCCCCAGTGGGGAAGTGGGGGCAGTGGCTCATGGATGCGGGCGGGGGTCCATATGGGGCAGGGTGCAGGCTGACGAGCTGGCCTGGGCTCTGGGATGG
>NW_020687600.1:0-1443 GCF_002925995.2 Terrapene triunguis | reverse complement strand
ATGTGTTTTTGGGGGTGGGGGGATTCACACTGTCAATGTCCTGTTACTACCTGCAGCCCCGACCCCATTGTGTGCAGCCAGGTGGTTCTGTGGGGGAGACCCGCTCTCTGGTTTTTACACACCACCTGCAGATCCCCCCCCAGCACACCGCGCCCCCCTTGCCTTGCCAGAGACATGGCCCCCATCAGCGCCACCCCGCACCCCTGATTTACACCGGAGTCAGGCAGACGGGAATCGGCGCCCGGGGAGTTACGCTGGGTCAGTGAGAAGGGAATCAGGCATCGGGGGTGGGGGGGGGGGGGGGGGATCCTCCTCTCTTCATTTCCAAATGTGGAAAATCTCTGATGAAAACGGTTCGACCGTTAACGAGGGGCAGGAAAAATATAATCACAGCCCCGGGCAGGGCCCCACCCAAAGCCCAGCCCTAGGAGAGCGGCACCAGTGGGGTGGTCCTGCCCCCTCGTGGCTGACCGGAGCGTGAATTGTGAAGTTGCATTTACACGGAGAACGGAACCCGGATTTACAACGGGAAATCGATGTGCGGGGGGAGGGTGTCCAGACAGCAAGTGTGAAAAATCGGGACAGGGTGTGGGGGGTATTAGGAGCCTATCTAAGACAAAGCCCCAAATATCGGGACTGTCCCTATAAAATCAGGACCTCTGGTCACCCTGGGCGGGGGGGAATCTGGATTTGCACCTGGGAATCTGGGGATGAATCTGGATTTGCACCCGGGAATCTGGATGCCCAGCGGGAAATGTAGGGAGGGGTGTGAAACTGGATTGATACCTATGTAACTGGGAAGGGGCTCAGGCTGGGAGGTGCAATGGCAGCCCCATTATTCCCCGCCCTATTCCAGATGTTACTTACTAGCCCCCGCCCCCAGCCCCACATCTGCCCCCTGCGCAGCCTGCCGGGTCTCTTGAGCGTCTCCAGAGATGGGCTTGGCTGTCGAATCTGCTGATTCCGATACCAATCCAGCGACCAAAAAATTAATCGTCCCTTAGTCCGGGTTCCCCTTGTCCGGACGAGGGGGCGGTGGTGCCATGGAAGGCGGGGATTTTTTTTTTTGTTTGAGGGAGTGTGGAATCTGCGGATAAAAACCCTCCGCCGTCGCCCTCCATCTTTCTCCTCTACCAAGATGGCGGGGCCAACCGGAAGTAGTTTCACCGGCACTTCCGGCCTTGCGTTGCCTTCCTTTACCAAGATGGCGGCGCCCACGGAGGCTCGCAGCGGCGCGGCCGCCTCGGGCTTCCTGAGCTTCCGGGCCGGGTCCCGCGATCCCGGCGCCCCCGGCAAGCGCCGTGCCCGGGGCAGCCGCAACCGGAAGAAAAGCTGGAAGCGGTGGCGGGGGCCCGAGGCGCAGCTGGGCCGGGAGCTGGGCGCCTTCCTGGAGGACGTGGGGCTGCAGCAGCGCGCGGCCGGGTGAGGGGGGGCGCGGGGGGG
>NW_020687599.1:0-1007 GCF_002925995.2 Terrapene triunguis | reverse complement strand
GGGGGGGGGGGGGGGGGCTGGCTCTTTAGGGTGCAGGGTGAGGCTCCAGAGCTGCCTGGTGGAAGCTGGCACATGGGGGCCAGGCTGGGGGGGGGGGGGCAGCACCCGCCCTGCCCTGGGGGACACAGGGTGGGTCTGAGGAGTTTATTCCAGGGCAGACGCTTGGCGTCTGTTCTCACGGGGACGGCGTCACCCCAGGGCCCGAGGGTCACGGCTCCTTTGCCCAGTGCCAGCATGGGCGCTTTCCACACGCCTAGGGCGACCAGACGTCCCGTTCCAAGGGGACAGTCCCGTAGTTAAGACTTTCTTAAAAACGGGCAAATTGTCCCGTATTTTCTATCGCCCCGACCCCCTCAGTACTGGTGGGTCCTGCTGCTGGCGGAGTCCCTGCTCGCCAGCAGTGAGTGGGGGGGGGGGGGGCCAGTGGCTGACGACGGGGGTGGATGTGCAAGGCTGGTGGCGGGGCGAAGATGCAGCATGCGAGGCCGGCCGCTGCCCTGCTGCTCCATCAGCGCAGCCCCTGCCGCATGCCGGCTCTCGGCCAGCAGGGCCCCGCTCCCTGTCCCGTTTCCAGCCGGCGCTGGCTACGTGCGGTGAGCTGCGGTGGCTGGCGAGTGCGGGCAGGCGGCAGCCGGTTACGTGTCGCCTCTGCTGCCCACCCACGGGCCCTTTCCGTGCTCCCCCTCTCGCTGTCCTCTCCCTGCTTTGCCCCCCCTCCAGCCCCGCTGCTCCTCCATACCCCACCCCCCCGGCGGGGCGCGTCCCGCTCCCAGCGCTGTGCGGAGAACCAGCCCCTGGTCGGAGCGCTCCGCTCACCAGCAGCCTGGCCGGCAGGCTCCCTCCATCCCCCCGCCTCTGGCTGGGCCGGCGTCCCGGGAAAACCCAAGACCCTCCAGCCTGGGGCGCTGGCCAGGAGGAGCTGAGCCCTGCGTGTGTCAAAGCCCCGCACCCTCCCCTGCTGGGCCACCTCTCTGCCCCGGTTCACCCGTGCAGTCAGGTTCTCCACG
>NW_020687598.1:0-1283 GCF_002925995.2 Terrapene triunguis | reverse complement strand
CCATCTCAGAAAAGATGTATTGGACTTGTAAAAGGTTCAGAAAAGGGCAACAAAAATGATTAGGGGTATGGAACAGCTGCCATATGAGGAGAGATTAATAAGACTGGGACTTTTCAGCTTGGAAAAGAGACGACTAAGGGGGGATATGATAGAGGTCTATAAAATCATGACTGGTGTGGAAAAAGTAAATAAGGAAGTATTATTTACTCCTCATAACACGAGAACTAGGGGCCACCAAATGAAATTAATAGGCAGCAGGTTTAAAACAGACAAAAGGAAGTATTTTTTCACACAACGCATAGTCAACCTGTGGAACTCCCTGCCAGAGGATGTTGTGAAGGCCAAGGCTATAACAAGGTTCAAAAAAGAACTAAATAAATTCATGGAGGAGAGGTCCATCAATGGCAATTAGCCAGGATGGGCAGGGATGGTGTCCCTAGCCTCTGTTTGCCAGAAGCTGGGAATGGGCGACAGGGGATGGATCACTTGATGATTCCCTGTTCTGTTCATTCCCTCTGGGGCACCTGGCATTGTCCACTTCTGGAAGACAGGATGCTGGGCTAGATGGACCTTTGGTCTGATCTAGTATGACCGTTCTTATGACAGGAGGAGATTTCAAAATCTCAGAAATTTTCTCAGGACAGAAAATATAGTTCCCACTCAGCTTTTACTATTATTTTGTAAGATAGTGGTAAGATACCTACTAAGTATTTTATAGGAATATAAATATATCTAGTATACATCTGGCGCTCTCTCTGTCTCTGTATATATATATATATATATATATATATGTGAAATGTGTTTATATATTATATATCCCCCAGTGGTGTGTATCACTGTAACATCTTTCCATTTCTTTTCACACTGAAGTTACTGATATGTACTCTCAATCTTAACTCCAGCCCAATGTTGAGGTTGTTATGGGTTTTGTTGTTGCTTTTGTTGTTGTGTGTGTGTGTGTGTCGGGGGGGAATATAGCTACACAGAAATGTACAGTAAATCAAATCCTAGATAATAAATGTAATATAAAACTCTCTAAGTGTCAAATCTTCTGCAGCTGGGAATGTTTCTCGGCTTGCTAGTCAGATGTCCCCATGTAGCCTGATCTGACATTTTGGTTAGCATCCAGAATTTCTTTCCATCTCTCTACTTCAGAGCAGTATAAAACAGGGGGCTCTGGGAAGTCTCTTTCCCTCTGGATCTGAAAAACTGGGCCCAAAGGGCTCCTATTTTAGGGTTTTATACTGCTGGCCCTCAACACAGTATCTGATTACAACTAGGGA
>NW_020687597.1:721-1454 GCF_002925995.2 Terrapene triunguis | reverse complement strand
CATTGAGGCTGACATGGGGCAGCATCTACAGAGGATTTACTCATGTGAGGCAGTTAACTTCACTGGGGTCTGGGTTTGGAAACAGTCTGGGCAGGGGAAGGTTGTTAAGGAGAAAACAATTCTCAGTGAATTGTAATGAAAGCATGATTCATTTCAGGGCCCAAGCTGCTGACAGAGTGTACAGGCACTCTGCAATTAGAATAAGGACGTTCTGGAGAGGTAGCACAAAGGACCATAGAATGCAGGGCATTACACAACCTGTGCAAGGCTGGATTTTTGTATAATTGGAGTGGAAACATGTTGAGATTCATCTTTCCCTCTTAATCCATGCAAAATCAACATACACCCACATGTAAACAGTCAAAGGGGGGGGCCGGGTATTACAACTAATCATCGTACAGACTTGATCAGAAATATGCAAATGTAAAAAGATCCATCTCAGAGCCTAGCTGGGCAGATCTGTTCAGTCATGCCTTAGTACAACAGTCTCCACCAGGGCCGGTGCAACCTATTAGGTGACCTAGGCGGTTGCCTAGGGCGCTAGCATTTGGGGGGTGCCATTTTCTTTGGCGGCGACCGCGGCAGCCGGATCTTCGGCCGCCCCGGTTGTCGTCGGCATTAAGGCGGAGGGAGCTGGGGCAGGGGGGCGCAGGGAGGGCCACCTGCAGCAAGTAAGGGTGGGGGCGGCACGCAGGAGAACTCCCCACCCCAGCTCACCTCTGCTCCGCCTCCT
>NW_020687597.1:0-621 GCF_002925995.2 Terrapene triunguis | reverse complement strand
GCGGGGGGGGGGGGGCGCAAGGTGGAAGTTTCGCCTAGGGCGCGAAACATCCTTGCACCCGCCCTGCCAACAGGAATGGCTAAATCAGTTCAGATTAAATAAAGTTGAACAAAACTGGAATGAGTATAACTAAATTATCAAGGAAAACGTGCTCCCCTATTAATTGCTGCTGACTAAAAGAGAAAGTACTGGACATCTCCCACTAGGGATCTGATCCAAAGTCTGTTCAAGCCAATAGAAATATTTCCATTGACTTCAATGGACTTTAGAAGAGGCCCTATATTCCCAGCCCAATTTGGAAGTGTCCAGACTTCTCCAAGTGAACCTGGATCCAATTTCCCAGTGAATCATGTGGGGGGAAGGAGGGGATTTTGAGTGAGCCTGATACTATTTATGGTTTTGAATAGAAACCAGGTGACATTCAGTGATTTTGACTCCTATCCAGATAAAACTCAATTACTTTGGGTGAGTTTTGTGTTTTGGGGATTGTTTTAAGGCAAAATTTGAAGCAAAACATAAGCGGTGTAAAGGCATTAAAAAAATACCAAGAAATGGTTCAGCTTTCTAATTCATCTTATGACCAACTCCTGTGCACCATCATATTTTGCAGAACTCTGCAAG
>NW_020687596.1:0-3560 GCF_002925995.2 Terrapene triunguis | reverse complement strand
CCTGCAAGCATTTTAATTCTTTTCATTCTTTAATTCTTGCAAACATAGAGCAAAAAAATCACTCAGGTGCTGATGTGCCTAATTGCCCAGCAGTGGCAGAAAGTGATTTGGCAGCGTACTCTTCAACCTGCACAGACTGATTCTTCACCTTGCCATATGTCTGCTCAGACGTTTGCTGCTCGCCTGAACAAACATCATGACAGCCTGGAAACTCCATAAAAGCCATGCATGCTTTTCTAGAGAGGCAAATAAAAATAATTCCAAATGCTCAGTTTTTCTCTGTGTCTGTGCTGGAGGCTAGAATTATGTTTCCAATCCTGCTTCCCACTCCTCTCCACTATCCCCTCACCTTAAACCTTGCAGATGTTGGGAATGAAATCCTACTTTCTTATTGGTTACCATACTGGTCTTTATGTGCTAAAGAAAGACTGGTAACATAAACAGAACATGGAAAAGATGGCTTTTCCTATCGCTATTTGCAGACTGGGTGGGTTTATTTCAGGCTCTAAACACATGCTGCCAGGGCCGGTGCTACCATTTAGGCAAACTAGGTGGTTGCCTAGGGCACCAAGATTTAGGGGCGCCAAAAAGTGGTGCCCCCAATTTTTTTTTTTTTACATCGTTCCTACGCCCCCTCCCTGAACAAGTGGTTGCCGCTCCACTTCTCCCGCCTCCCAGGCTTGCAGCACCAATCAGCTGTTTGGCGCCACAAGCCTGAGAGGGGAGGAGAATTAGAGCGGGGGCGGCATGCTGGGGGAGGAGGTGGAGCAGAGGTGAGCTGGGGTGGGGAGCTGCCGCACGGCTCCCCGGGCCAGGGGGGTGGGGAGCTGCCGCGGGGGTGCCTCGGGGGGGGAGCTGCTGCACGGCTCCCCGGGGGGGAGCTGCCGCGGGGGGGCGAATCAGGGCGGAGGCGGGGCAGGGAGCTGTCTAGGGCGCGAAACTTCCTTACACCGGCCCTGCATGCTGCCAGTCATTAATGTGCAGAAAGTGCCCTTCCTATCAGTCATTATTGCTCAACTGTCCTGCAATAGAAAGTCTCAGATTGTCAGACAGTAGGAATGCTGCACAGTTACTGCTTCACTGCTATTCAGTACTTTTCAGGAACTATACAGATTGCAAATCCATGCATTCTGATAGGCTACTGCCCTCCTGGTGCTCATGGAAGAAAATACTGCAGTGAGCCCCAACAATAGCCCCAAACACTTGCAGTATTTATCACTATTACAATCTGTAGTGTTTGGGACCATCACTTTACAACATGGTAGAACACTTTTACAAGGACAATCATATTTCCACCATAAACACAGCAACCTCAACTTCTTGCTTTATCCTGCTGCTGGGAGAAGAATATCTGCAAAATATTTAATCATTAGGCATTCTAGTATAATGATACCTTCAGGATATTTCCTTTTGACTCAGTATTAACAGTATCCCAGGCTAACAAGTTCTTTGGCTCGGGTATCTTATACATTCCTCTTTCTCATACTCCCTATTGCATTGGTCTCTCAGCAACAAAAAGTTGACAAATGCCTTCCTCTAAATCCAGTGTCCTGTTACTGCCTTCATCAGGTAGAAGGGGCTGAATTGCAGCAGTCTCAGCCCATTACCCAAGGAAATTAAATAAAAGAACATTATTGGGAAATACGGGCATGAGGAATCCTATTTGGGTACTTGATCAGATTAAATGAACTCACAGCCAGTCTGTATACGCTACCTGCTGTAGTCTCAGTGCTTTCTCCTGTGCTTCTTACCCCTTTTTTGTGCCACATAGATGTTCCTTGCTTAAATACAAGTCCTTCCTCAGGCAAAACTTCCACTGAAGCCAGTGAGAGTTCTGCAGCAGTAGAGACTGAATCTTTCTCCTACTCCTAGATGTATTAGGAAGAAGTTTAAATCCATAGCAGACACATTATATGTGTGCTCCTGGGGATGAATGCACAGGGGAGGCTTAATGTACCATATATTGTTGAATTTCCCTGACTCCTCTTCGCAGTATTCCTCTCCCCAGACAGACGCACAGAGTATATGCTGGTGATTGGAATTCAGATGTCTCCCTTTTCTGTCTGAACCCTTTATGGGTATCAGTGAGACAGAGGGAGCACAGAGGCACATAATGTTCTAAAGGTTCTGGGGGAGAAGGTGTGCGTGCAAGCTGTCACCACTCACAGACAGCCAAAATGGATACTGAGCCAGGACTGCTGGATCCTGTCTGGAACCCAGCCAACCTGAGGGGAGAGAGAATCCTGCACAAAGAGGACAGGCATTGGTCAGTCAGTCTAGTTCCTGGGCCAGATTCAGCCCACAGAACTGAACCTATTTGCATCAGGGATTTGCTTGCTTTAATAACAGGCCACCAACTGAGAGTCCTTGGAACAAATGAGCTCTTCCGTTGCTTGCCAGAGCTTTGAACCACCCCTACACAATTCCTTTGGCCACTAGAGTTGCAGCCTTGTTATCCCCTTCTGTCCCTTCCAAAATTACCTGCTTTAGTCCAAGGAACTGTCCTGATTGGTCTGTTTGTCATCTGTGACACTGCCAGCATCAAAGCTGTCCAAATAGCAGTTACTTTATCAGTTTGAACAACCCAACTAAGGTCAAGGGAAACTCAGATTCATGTCCACACTGGATTGAGCTTTCCCTAGAAGTTGTATATGTGCAGGACAGCTATCAAAATCAATACACTGGTTTCTTTTACAATTCTGCCTCTTCCCTGGCAGTTGTTTGCCATAAAAATATTACTATTGGCTTCCATGAATGGGGAATACTGTAAATACATTCTTCACAGGACTTTGTTTATTCACTCTTCATACATACACGCTTCACACATGTCATACTTAAAGTCAGACTTCACGCAAGAAATAACCATCCTCATATCTCACATCATCCCATTTGCACTGGCTTATGTGGTATATTAAGAGGCTTAATGGCAGTGTCTTGGCCTGCACTAAGGCAGCAGGATTAAGCCATGAAGAAAATAAGTGGGTTTGAAGTCCTTTCCTCCTCACCTTAAAACAGGGGTGTTCAATTTGCTTATAAAACTGAAAGTCTTGCACTCCATAAATCCTGCCACATGATTTTACTTTTTTATTTTTATAATTCTTGAGTGAATTTATTGCTCGTGAAAAGAAGGGGCTTGGCTGCCCTGGAGAGCAGATGCCTTTATTTAACAGAACAAGTACAGCACTAGCAGGGGTAGTCCAAAGCTTCTCTGCCAGGGTGCTTCAACTCTGCTCCAGAAGTGCCACCTCAGCACTGGGAGTGGAGATCAGTTTCCATGTCCATCAAATCCTCAGCCTTCTACTGAGACTGCCAATGAAGAGGCTAACTAGAGCCACCTGTGCTGATGGTTTTTCTACTGGAGAAACCTATTTATTTATTATCCTATGATTTTCTCACCCCAGCCTCCCTCTCCCTGCTGGCTTATTTGTTTGATTCCCCTGTTGTGTCTTGCCTTTTAGATTGTAAACTATTTGGGGCCGGCACTGTCACTTACTGTATAGCACCCTGGGTCGCTGAGCTGGTTGAGGCCTTTAGGCCCTAATGCAATTTAAATGATGAAT
>NW_020687595.1:1442-5240 GCF_002925995.2 Terrapene triunguis | reverse complement strand
GCCTGCATCCCCTGCTCCACGCCCCTTGCACCTCTGCCCTGCACCCTCACCCCCTGCCCCACACCCCAACTCCCTGACCCCCACCCTGGGCCCCCTGCCCCTCTATCCCGGGCCCCTCTGTCCCCCACCCTGCTCAAGCCCCAGCAGGCGCAAAAACAGCTCCCTCCTCTCCACGGGGGTGCGACGCCCCTGAGGGAGCCGTGCCAGGGCTCAGACCTGTCCTGCTCTTATCCCGAGGGGGCCCACGCAGGGTGCCCGGGCCATGCCATGCTGCAGGGAGGGCAGCACAGGGCCGGTGGTAGCTGCTGCATTAGCTCCATTTCCATCACTTGTTATAATTCCCTGTGGGCGGAGGGGCCTTTGCACGCTGCGCACGCACAGCCGGCAGCCCAGGAGGGGGTCAGCTGGGGTGGAGGCCCCTTGTGCCCAGCACAGACCCCCAGAGCCATTTCCACTCCTCCTGTCAGTGCTGCTTGAGCAGCAGCAGGTGGGGCTGTGGGCAGGGGCTGTAACCCCCCCACCCCCTGGGCTGGATGGGGCAGGCAGGAAGGGCCCAGCCCGGCTGTGCACTCACTGGGCCAAGGGGCAGGGGCACTGCAGGGAGCGGTGACTCAGCCTCCTGCCAGCGGATGCATTAACCTCCAGCTGCAGACGGAGCATGGGACCCACACAGGCAGCCAGGAGGCTTCCCTCTCTGGGTCCCGTGCCCGGCTCCTCCCCAGTGTAGGGGATGCTGGCAGGGTGCCCGCCACATGAGCGGGTCCTGCAGTCACCGCTGGGCATGTGCTGAGATGGGGGCTCCTGGGCCATTTCCCCCCTGCTGCTTGGGGTGCCGGCTGGGTTGGAAGGAGCCCTGGCTTCCCTGGGGGAGTGACTCAGCACAGAGCATGTTCCTCGAGGTGCCTGGGCACATGGGACAGCGCCAGGCCGTCTGGGCCAGGCCGTCCCCTGGAGCTGTGCCAAGCCATTGTTCTGGGGCCCAGACGAGGGCACGAGCCCTCCCCGCTCTGAACCCAACAGCCCGGATGCAGAGGGACCAGGTGCTCCCACCTCAAGGCTCAGCCTGCAGCAGCCAGCCCCCACCAGGCCCCCACCCTGCAGCACTCGCTGGGCTCAGACCACAGCCAGCCAGCAGCTCCCGGGGAGTCAGCCTCAGCCTACGGCTGTCAGCCAGCCCAGCACAGACCCTTTGTGCTGCCCTACATCCCCAGCTGGGGAGCAGAGACCCGGAAGGAGCCTGGGGTCCCACTCACGGGCACATATGGCTCACCAGCACCTGCAGCCCACGGGCTCCTGGTGCAGGCACAGCGCAGAAGGAAGTGATGGGCGAGCCAGGCCCACACGCAACTCAGAGCGAGTACTGGCGAGCACCCTGTGACCTCAGAGTGCCTGGCCCCCCAACAAGGCACAGCCCCACCTCAGCTCCCACCTCCAGCCTCCCTCTCTGCAAGGTGATGCTGCTCCCGCAGGGCACAGGAGTGCGTGTTTGTGTGCGCATTGACCTGCCCTGGCCAACGCATTGGGCTCCCCACCTTCCAGCGCCTGGCCCCAGGCCACCCCTCCAGCTGGCCCAGTCTCTGCCACCTGCAATCCATGCCCTGCTGCCTGGCCTGAGTCAGGGCCATCCCACAATCCATCCCCCCTGCGGCCATGCCCTTCCGCATGCTGGCCCACCCCCCGGGCAGCCCATGCCCTGCTCTCTCTGCTGCACCATTCCCGACTGCCTCCATCCATTGGCACCCAAACGAGATGCTGGTGCAGGGGCAGTGGCTGCGCCCGACCCTGGACCACGCCAGGGCACCCCCGAACCTCAACACTTCACAATGCCTGACTTACCTGCCATCAGCAGCCAGTCCCCTCTGCCAGGGCAGCCCAGGCGGAGAGCTAGCCATGCTGGGTCAGGGGCTAACCCCATCTGCACAGGGCAGCCCAGGCGGAGAGCTAGCCATGCTGGGACAGGGGCTAACCCCACCTGCACAGGGCAGCCCAGGCGGAGAGCTGGCCATGCTGGGACAGGGGCTAACCCCATCTGCACAGGGCAGCCCAGGCGGAGAGCTAGCCATGCTGGGACAGGGGCTAACCCCACCTGCACAGGGCAGCCCAGGCGGAGAGCTGGCTGACTCGGAGCCATGCTGGGACAGGGGCTAACCCCACCTGCACAGGGCAGCCCAGAACAAACATTAAAACGCAGACTGGAGGCAAGAGCCGCCAGTTCTGGAGGATCCCTGCTGTGGGCCAGCCTCTGCCCAGCTCGCTCAACAGCCCATCCTGGGGCTGGGCTGCAGGGCGGAGGCTAGCGCTAGCCAGCCTGCAGCATGGAGGTGGGATGTGGTAGCAGGCACCGAGGGTGAGACCATGCACTCAGCCAGGAAAGGCTCGCTGGAGCCTGCTCCCCAGGGCACAGCGCACCTGGCACAGAGGAAGCAGGCACCCAGCAGCAGCAAGGGAACCTGGGTCTCGTGCATCAGCCCCCGGCCTTGGGGAGCCAGTGCCAGCTGTAGGGCACCAAATGCTTTGGAGTGCTCGCCCTGCCAGGGGTGCCAGTTGCACCTGGGCAAACATCTCCTCTGGACAAAGGGACACTAGCTTGGCTGTACCGAGCGCAGCCACTACGGCCAGGACTGGATGGAGCCCCCCTGCAGAGCCACAGGCTGGAGCCAGCCCCACGCCCAGAAGAATGGCTCAGCACCGGTGCTGTACTATCTCTGCGCATGGAGCCCCCCGTGCCCTGCAGCTGCGCTGCTCCTGCACTCACCTGGTGCTCGAGAGGCCCCTGCCTGGCCAGGTGGGCAGCCCCTGCCTGCCCGCTGCTCTTCTGTTCCCCCAGCTCCACTCGGGCTCATCCGGCTCCTGTGTCCTGAGGCTGCCAGGCTGGGGGGTGGGCTCTGGATCTACAAGGTGGGTCTTGCTGGCTCTGGTGGCCGGTGAGTCCCAGCACCACACATGGGCAGAGTAGCCGAGCCAGGAAGGGCCCCCAGGAACCCCAGGAGAACCTGCAAGGCTCCAACCCCTAATGGACACATGGGGGCAGGGAAGTGCTGCCAGCAACACCCCAGCCCCTGCACATGGGGCTGGGCACCCCAAGCATTGCTGGGCCTAGCAGGGGCAGGGAGACCAGCCACTCCCCATAGCACCCAACCAGCTAGCTAGCTATCTGCCTTGCCAGGCCGGGCTGCCCTGGAGCCACACCCCAGGGCAGCCCCCCAGACTTAGCCCCCATACCCCTTTAAACTCTGCAGCCCCACCTCCCTTCCCCCAGGTTCTGTCAGGCACAGGCCAGGCTGCTCATTAACAACCCTGCAGCCACCTGCTGCCTGGCTAGTTCTCCGCCCTGGGGCCAGCTGAGCCCAGGTTCCCTAGGACCCCTTTGCAGGGAGCACAGCCTGGCTCAGCCCCTCTCCCACGATGGCCTCTCTGCAGCTCCAGCAGTTCTGCTGCCCAAGTCTCGCTACCCGCCTGGTGTGGCGCTTCCACCCGCCGGTGTGGAATGGGCTGTGCCTGGGCAGTGCTGCGCTGGGCCTGGCCGGGCTGCTCCTGCAGGCTCTGGCCAGGCACGGCCGGGGCTGTGGCCAGGTGGCTGGCAGAGGCTCCGAGAGCAGGCTCCGTGCTGCCAGGGGGATAGTAGCTGCCATTACTGCCAGCAGCTGTCTGGGCACCGCAGGTGAGAGCAGGTGACTTCCCAGCTGCACAGAGCCCTGCTGCTGGGCTGCTCTCACAGGGCTCCCCTGCCTTCCTCTTTCCACCAGGGATCCTGAGCCGCTCCGTGCTGTGGCTAGCAGCCCCCCCGGGCTCTGCAGG
>NW_020687595.1:0-1342 GCF_002925995.2 Terrapene triunguis | reverse complement strand
CGGCTGGGGAGGGGCTGTGGCTGGGGGGCAGTATCTGGGGGGCTGGGGAGGTGCTGGGGTTGGGGCAGTATCTGGGAGGGCTGGGGGAGTTGCTGTGTCGGGAGGCTGGGTGATAGTCTGAGGGAGGTGCTGGAGCTGGGGGGGCTGGGTGGTGTGCTGGGGCTGGGGGGGCTGCTTGGGCTGGGGGTAGTATCTGGGGGGCTGGGAGGGCAGTGTCTGGGGGCACTGTGTCGGGGGGCTGGGTACTTGGAGCGCACTGGGGGGGCCGTGGCAAAGGGGAGCAGGGCTGGAATAGTGGGTGGATGGCAGAGCTGTGTGGGGCACAGGGAGGGCTCTGGCTCCCTTGCAGGTGGGGGACCCACTGGCTTGGGGGTAGCAGGGCAGGGCACAGCCCTTTCACATCTCCTGTCGCCCCTCAGATGTGGGTGCAGTACTTCTACACGGCTCACTTCTGGGCCTTGTTCTGCTACGCGCTGGAGGCTGTTCAGTTGCTGCGGAGACCTGCAGGCTGCAGGTGGGGCCACGCGCCTTCCCTTGCACTCCCCGGCCCTTTGGGGGGGACAGGCCCCTCCCCCCATGCCCCATCCTTTATTCCCTCCCCATCCCCTGAGGACGCGGCCCTTCCGCAGCTCTGCTCGGGAGCCAAGCAGGGGCCCCGGTGACTCCATTTCCCACCCCACTCAGTCCCACGTCCTACAGCGCGTCATGCTCAGGCCACCCTACTTCAGCTTGGGCCTGTGTGAGCAGCAGCCAGGCCTGGCTGCAGGGCCCCGGCGATGGCTGGTGCTGCCCCGGCGGGAGCTGTGCTGTGGGAGGGCCTGGCCAACCACTCTCCCCTTGCTTTGCTCAGGTCCCTGACTCCCTACTACCTGTTGTGCTGGGGCCTGTCCAGCACCCAGTGCCTGTGGGGCATCCGGCAGCTCTTGTCCCCCGCCAGTGCCAGGTAAGCTGTAGCCCCTCCCCTGTCCTGCCCCTGCCCAGTCACAGGCTCATGCCCCCTTCTCCCCCAGGTGTGACTCGCAGCGCCCACTGGCACAGGCCCTGGCTGTGGCTCACTACACTGCTGCCTACGTGCCGCTCTCGCTGGTCCTGCTGGTGAACCCGCTGCTTCTCTCCAGGGCCCTCTGTGCAGGTGAGCCAGCCCCACACCCTGCCCCGGGCCCTCCCGGGAACACTGGCAGCGGAGCAGGGGGCTAACGGCATCTCTCCTGCAGCCACAGCCCTGCTGAGGGGGCAGACGGGCAGGTACACAGCCAGCGAGCGGCTCCAGGAGCAGCAGCTTAGGAGGAGATTCACCAGCATCACTGTCACCTTCACTGCCTGGTAATGCCCCCCCTCCCCA
>NW_020687594.1:0-2313 GCF_002925995.2 Terrapene triunguis | reverse complement strand
GGATCCACCCACACGTCCCCTTCCCTACTCATCGAACCATCGATCCATTCCCTTCTCTACCCATCCAACCATCCATCAACCCACCGATCCCTGTCCCCGACCATCCAACCGTCAGTCCACACACCCATCCCCTTCCCCACCCATCCAAACATTGATCCACCCACCAATCCCCAGCCGTCCAACCATAGATCCAGGTACCGATCCCTGTCTTTGACCATCCAACCATCAATCTACCCACCCATCCCCACCTGTCCAACCATCGATCCACCCACCCATCTCTGTCCCCACCCGTCCAACCATCAATCCACCCACCCCTTCCCTAACCATCCAACCATCGATCCTCCCACCCATCCCCGTCCCCACCCGTCGAACCATCAATCCACCCACCCATCCCCTTCCACACCAGTCCAACCATCGATCCACCCACCCATCCCCTTCCACACCCGTCCAACCATCGATCCACCCATCCATCTCTGTCCCCACCCGTCTAACCATCAATCCACCCACCCCTTCCCTACCCATCCAACCATCGATCCTCCCACCCATCCCTGTCCCCTCACGTCCAACCATTGATCCACCTCCCATCCCCGTCCTCACCATCAAACCATCAGTCCACTCACCCATCCCCTTCCACATCCGTCCAACCATCGATCCACCCACCAATCCCCTTCCACACCCGTCCAACCATCGATCCACCCACCCATCTCAAGCCGTCCAACCATAGATCCAGGTACCGATCCCCATCCCCACCCATCCAACCATCGATCCACCCCCCATCCCCTTCCCTACCCATCCAAACATGGATCCTCCCACCCATCCCTGTCCCCTCACGTCCAACCATCGATCCACCTCCCATCCCCATCCCCACTCATCCCACCATCGATCCACCACCCATCCCCGTCCCCACCCGTCCAACCTTCAATCCACCCACCCATCCACATCTCATCATGTCCAACCATCAATCCACCCATCCAACCATCAATCCACCCACTGATCCCCATCCCCATCCGTCCAGCCATCGATACACCCAACCATCCAACCATCGATCCTCCCAACCATCCCCGTCCGCACCCATCCCACCATTGATCCATGCACCCATCACCTTCCCTTCTCGTTCAACCATCCCCTTCCCTCACCCATCCCCTTCCCTAGCCATCGAAACATCGATCCTCCCCCATTCCCTTCCCTACCCATCCAACCATCGATCCACCCACCCATCCCTGTCTCCTCACGTCCAACCATCAATCCACCCACCCCTTCCCTACCCATCCAACCATCGACCCACCCACCCAACCCCGTCCCCACCTGTCCAACCATCGATCTACCTACCTGTCCCCTTCCCCACCCATCATGCCATCCATCCACCCGCCCATCCCCGTCCCCATCCGTCGAACCATCGATCCACCCACCCATCCCTGTCCCCTCCTGTCAAACCACCGAGCCACCCACCCGTCTTCACCCATCCAACCAACCGTCGATCCACGCACCCATCCCTGTCCCCAGCCGTCCAGCCATCCATGCAGCCACTTCCCCTCCCCCCCATGCCTGCCTCTCCATGCACACCCGTCTCTCCACCCCCACGCCTGCCCCTCCACGCACCCACCCCACCCTCCACCCCCACACCTGCCCCTCCACGCACCCACCCCTCCCTCCACCCCCACGCCTGCTCTTCCATGCACCCACCCCTGCCTCCACCCCCCCGCCTGCCCCTCCACGCACCCCTCCTCAACCCTGCTATTCCCCCGTCTCTCCCCACACCGCAGTGCCCCCCCACGCGGCTGGGTCTCCCCGCGTGGGGGCTCCCGGCGGGCGGGCGGGGGGCGGGGTGCCGGGAAGATGGAAGTGAGGCTGCTGGGCCGGAAAGGGGGGGGAAGGGGAAGGGGAGGGGGAGGGGGAGGGGCAGGGCTGTCTCGGCCGGGGGGTGGGGGCTGGGCTCCCGACACAACCCGCCTCGGCTCTTTGTTTGAGCGGCGAGAGGCTGGGGGGGAAAAGCGGCAGCGGCGAGACGGGAGCGGCGCTCGCTGGCCGGGCCGTGGGGCAGGGCCGGGCCGGATTCCCCCCCCCCGCCGGGACCCCCGGGAGCAGCCGCAGGTAGGGCCGGTCGGGCGGGCGAGGGGGCTTTGTCCGGGGCCGGGATCGGGGCCGCCGCTTTGTTGGGGCAGCGGGCGGCGGAGGCCTGGCCCGGCCCGGCTCGGCTCGGCCCGCGGGACCTTTAAAGGGAGGGTCGGGCCGGGCGGCGGAGCCGGATGCGGCTGGAAATCGGGAGTCACTGCGCCGGAGTCACCGGGCCCGTTCCCCCCCCCGGTGTAAATC
>NW_020687593.1:662-1405 GCF_002925995.2 Terrapene triunguis | reverse complement strand
CCCCTGTGTGTGTGTGGGGGGGGGTGGGGGGCGCCCAGGCTAACCCATGAGCTGCACCAGCTCCATGGTCATTAGACCTAGGGTGGGGCATTAACAGATTAACCTTTGGAGTTGGGCAGCCCCCCAGCAACAGGCGCAAACTTAGGCAGTGTCACCCTGTCAGTCCTGCTCTCCCCCCCCCGCAACAGACTCACGGAGTGTCACCCCATCAGTCCCCCCCAGCAACAGGCTCCCCACAATGTCAGCCACCCCCCCCACAGGCTCTCCCCAGACCCAGGCAGAGGCACCAGCAGGGCAGCTCCCCACTCTCACCCCCAGGGGCTCACGCTCAGTGGTTTACCACCCCCACCCCCCCAAGCTTGGATTGTAACAGGGTGGCAAGATGGCCACTCATTCTGCACCCCCAGGATCCAGGGGTGCCCACAGCCTAACCCAGAGGAACAGCAGCAACAGGCCAGGCTGAATGCTCCCCCTCCCTGGGGGAAGACTGTCCCCAGGGCCACGCATGGGGCAGCCGTGATGAGCTGCCAGGCCCCCCCCAGGGCAGACACCCCCCCACACAAACAGGGACAGAATCACAGCCCAGTGAAACAAGCTTCCACAAGAGCCAGCCCAGGGGTCCCCCAGCAGCCCCACGCTCCCCTGCGTCTTTTCATGCCAATAATTTATTGAACCGGGTGCCTGTACAGAGCCAGAACGTAAGAGAAACTAACACACATTTCGGGGGGGGGGGGGGGGGGGGG
>NW_020687593.1:0-562 GCF_002925995.2 Terrapene triunguis | reverse complement strand
CCCCCCCCCACAGAGCTGTGCCCTTCCCACAAAGGAGAGAGCCTTGATCATGGGGCTTTTGGGGGGAATGCCCAGGGGACACCCCATGTTCAGACATCCATCCATTCCTGACCCACTGCAGGATCCCACATGCTGGAGACCCCTGGCACGGGGGAAGGGGCACCCATCTCCCCTATGAGGGGGGCCAGGCCCTGCGCCCCACGCAGGACAGCAGCATAGGAGAGGAGGGGGGCAGTGGGGTGGGATGTTAAAAACCAAAAGCAACTTAAAATCCAGGGGGCCCGAGCCCCCCGGCCCCCAGCCCCTTGAGAAGGTTGGCCTGGGAAAGCAGCGTGACCAGCGCCCCCCCGCACTGAGGCCTGGTGGGTTAGCAAGGGGCAGCGTCGTCTCTGACTGGCTGCCCCCCAGCCAATGGGAAGCAGGCTCCGTGTGGTCCGTGGGCACCGCCCCCACCCAGTTCACAGTTCAGACAAGTCCATGGGGTGGCCTAGGGGTGGGGAGGGGGCCTGCCCCCCAGCCCAGCCCCTCAGGACGCGTTGGCGATGGGTCCCGCGCCGTCCCC
>NW_020687592.1:836-1675 GCF_002925995.2 Terrapene triunguis | reverse complement strand
GCTCTGGGAGGGGAGTGGGGTTGAGAGGTCAGAGCAGGGGGGGCTGGGATCCAGGACTCTGGGAGGGGAGTGGTGTTGAGAGGTCAGAGTGGGGGCGGGCTGGGAGCCAGGACTACTGGGTTCTCTCCCCGGCTCTGGGAGGGGAGTGGGGTTGAGAGGTCAGAGTAGGGGGCTGTCTCCCAGGCTCTGCCCATGGTGTGCCAGGTTATAGTGGGCGAGGCCCCCTGTGCCCTCTCCCCCCACGACAGGCTGAGTGAGTATCCGTGCTGCCCACTAACGCCTGCCTTGTGCTCGTTCTCTGCACACAGCCACGATTTCATCGGGGAGTTTGCCACGAGCTACCGGGAGCTTTCCCGCGCTCAGAGCCAGTTCACAGTCTACGAGGTGAGGCCTGCTGGTGCCCAGCTCTCCTGGTTCCCCCCACGCCCGGCTCAGCCCCACTGGGGTTCGGGGCCTGGGCCAGCTCGGGGGCATGGAGGAGTTCTCCCAGTGGGCAGCTCTGGGCTGGCAGGCATTTGCCCGGACTGGTGGCTCTCGTGGGGGCCTCACTCACGTGGCGTTTGCTGCAGGGTTAGAATCCAGGCGAGATTCTGGGCTTGGGAATTTAACTGGCAGCAAAGAGGGGGCTGTCTGGAATGGCTGGGGGAGATGGCAGCCCAGGGGGGGCCGTCAGGAACGGCCAGCAGGGCTGGCGGTACAGGGCAGCTGGTAGTATGGGGAGGGGTCTCAGGAACAGCCTGGGGGGCTGGCAGCAAAGGGGGGCTGTCAGGAATGGCCACAGGGCTGTCGGCCCAGGGGGGCTGTTGGGAACGGCTGGGGGGGTTGCAGCCTGGGGGGGG
>NW_020687592.1:0-736 GCF_002925995.2 Terrapene triunguis | reverse complement strand
GAACTATTCCTCTGCTTCCGTCAGGTGTTAAATCCAAAGAAGAAATGCAAGAAGAAGAAATACATCAACTCTGGAACGGTGAGTGAAACCTGCCGGAGCCCCTGAGGGAATGCACGCCCCCCCACCCCCAGGCCAGGCAGTGCCCCCGACTCCCTCTTTGCCCCTTGCCCACTGTATGCTGCCCCCTGCCCCCTTGGTGACGCACCTCACGGCTCCCTCCCTTCAGCTCCGATGACCCCCGCGCCTGCCCTGCAGCCTCTGTCTGTCCTTGGGGGACAGGAGAGGGGTGTCTCCAGCTCTGTCTCCCTGCAGAGTGGGGGAGGGTTTCTTTCGGGGGTTACTGGGGAGACGGGGTATTTGGGGGGTCTCTATGTGGAGGGGCAGAGGTCTGTTGGGGGGTCTGTCCGGAGGGTGGTCTCTGACATTCTGTTTCCAGTAACTGTCTCTAGATGTCTGTCTGGGGGCCTGTCTCTGGGCAGAGGGGGGCCCTGTCTCAGGGGAGACCTGTCTTGGGGGGTCTGTCTCTGGGGAGAGTGGGGGCCTGTCACGTGGGGCTGTCTCGGGGTGTCTGATTCTGGGGTCCTGTCTCAGGGGTCCTGTCTCAGGGGGGGCTGTCTCTGGGGAGAGCAGGGGCCTGTCTCAGGGGGCTATCTCATGGGGGCCTGTCTCTTGGGAGAGTGGGGGTCTGTCTCTGGGGGCTGTCTGTAGGGAGAGGGGGCCTATCTCAGGGGGCTGT
>NW_020687591.1:1576-2205 GCF_002925995.2 Terrapene triunguis | reverse complement strand
GGGGGCTGGGAGCCCCAGGCATCTCCCCTCATTGCTCGGCCCTCTTCCAGGCCGCCAGCTGGCACGGCCTGCGGGGGAACAGAGAGAAACCCAGGGCCGGGCTAGCAGAGGGCTGCGGGTCGGGAGTGAGGGGCACCGGCAGGGCTGGGGGGGCTGGGCTGGGCAGGGCTGGGCTAGCAGGGGCTGTGGGTCGGGAGTGAGGGGCACCGGCAGAGGTGAGGGGCAGGGCTGGGGGGGCAGGGGGGCTGCAGCTCGGGAGTGAGGGCCTGGGTGCCCACCCCCCCGGAAAACAGGCCCCTCACCCTGAGGGGCAGGTCGCGGTGCTGGCCTCCCCCATCCGGCCCCAGGAGGGGCAGGTGGCTCCGGGCTGAGCCCCCCCCATGCTCCAGAATGGGGGGGGGCAGCCAGAGAGAAGCCTGAAAAGGAGACGAGACAGCGTCAGCGACCCACAGCCCGGCTCCTCCTGCTGAGCCCCCACCCCCCACAGCACAGCACAGCGCCCCCGATAGCCCCACCCTGCCCCCCACAGCACAGCACCCCCAAGAGCCCCACCCTGCCCCCCACAGCACAGCGCCCCCGATAGCCCCACCCTGCCCCCCACAGCACAGCGCCCCCGAGAGCCCCACCCT
>NW_020687591.1:0-1476 GCF_002925995.2 Terrapene triunguis | reverse complement strand
CAGGTGGCTCCGGGCTGAGCCCCCCCCATGCTCCAGAATGGGGGGGGCAGCCAGAGAGAAGCCTGAAAAGGAGACGAGACAGCGTCAGCGACCCACAGCCCGGCTCCTCCTGCTGAGCCCCCACCCCCCACAGCACAGCACAGCGCCCCCGATAGCCCCACCCTGCCCCCCACAGCACAGCGCCCCCGAGAGCCCCACCCTGCCCCCCACAGCACAGCGCCCCCTAGCACCACCCTGGGACATTGCAGCCAGCACCTGGACTTGTCCTGGGGTCCAGGGCGGGGTAGGGGGCAGGGCTGGCTCCCAACCCCGCAATGATGTCATCGATCATCCACAGCTCCTGCTGGGCAGCCCCCTGCTCCTGAGGGCAAAGGGCAGAGGGGAAAGGTCACGGCACAGTAATTAGCATCGGACCCCAGCGCCACCTACGGGCCCATCTACCCCGGTATCCCGCCTGCTCCCAGAATATCGTCTACAGCTGGTGCAGCCAGACAGACCAGGCGGTTCTCCCAGGCCCTGTGTCTCCTAGCCAGCGCTCCCACATCCCTATAGCTATGAGGGGAGAGCGCCCCCTGCCGAGCCCCCCACCCCACAGCCCGGCGCCCCCGGCCGAGCCCCCCGCCCCGCTCCCCGCAGTCCGGTGCCCCTGTCCGAGCCCCCTGCCCTGCAGTCCGGCGCCCTCTGTACAATCCCGGTTTGCTTTAGGGACTTGCTGAGCGATTCGCCCCAGGGAAATCATGTGGCAGGGAGTCCCACAGGCCCATCCCTTCAGCGCAGTGGCAAGATGGAGGTGCCCTAGCGGGGTGACGTACCTGGGGGTGCCCAAGCTGTCGGATCTGAGCCAGCGTTTCCCGCAGCATCAGCAGCTCATTTTCTAGGGCGGCGAAATCTCCCCAAGCCCTCTCGCTGTCCTGAACGGGAAACTCACAGCTGTTTATACAGGACACAGGGCCGGGACGCGGCCCCTCTGGGGTGGGGCAGGGGGCTGGCTGTACGGGGACCTGGCGCCGAGGTGAGGCCCCTCTGGGGTGGGGCCGAGGGCTGGGTGTACGGGGACCCGGCGCCGAGACGCGGCCCCTCTGGGGTGGGGCCGGGGGCTGGGTGTACGGGGACCCAGCGCCGAGGTGCGGCCCCTCTGGGGTGGGGCAGGGGGCTGGGTGTACGGGGACCCAGCGCCGAGGTGCGGCCCCTCTGGGGTGGGGTTCGGGGCCGCTCACACTCACCAGCGCCAGGTCGCAGAGCCGGGCTCTGACTTGCACCAGCTCGTCCTGCAGCTGCCTCTGCTGGTACCAGATTTTCTCCTCCGCCAGCTCCGGACCTTGGCATTCATCCAGCTGGTGCCGGACCAGCTCCAGGGCCTTCTCCAGCCTCTCCTGGGGGGGGTCCAACCCGGTTACCCCTTGGATGGGATGTGGCAGGGCCAGGAGGCGTGGGGAAGTTCCTGCCCTCCCACCCCGTCTTGGGGGGCATGGGGGA
>NW_020687590.1:0-2255 GCF_002925995.2 Terrapene triunguis | reverse complement strand
CTGCGTATCAAGTCAGGCGGCCGTGGGGCTCAAGGAGCCTGTGCCGAGGGGCCGGGGCTCACCGGCCCTGGCGTTCTGGCCGGGGTGCCTGGAGTCCGGCAGACGGAGCCGAAGGAATCTCGTTATCTCGGGCCGGATTAAGCGTGTGGAGTGGTCGCCTCAAGTGGATTATGCAGGGGAGCAGGTTAATCCAGACCTGGCGAGAGACGTGGTGCAGCCGGCAAGTGCCGGGCGCCGCAGAGGGGTCTGAGGCCTGGGGAGCGAAATGTGTGTGTGACGGTGGGTGGGGGGTGAAGGGACATTGGAGGAGTTGAAGTTGATATTAGCAATGGGGGAGCTGTGCAGAGCTGGGGGGAGCCCAAGGCTGGGCTACCAGGGGGCTGCGGGTTGAGAATGAGGGGCACTGGCAGAGCTGGGGGGGCAGGGCTGGGCTGGCAGGGGCTGCAGGTCGGGAGTGAGGGGCACCGGCAGAGTTGGGGGGAGCCCAGGAGTCCTGGCCCCCAGCCCCCTGCTCTGGCCATGCTGGCAGTTCTGTGGGGTGACTTGTCCTGTCCGGCTGGGCGACCGCGGGGCTGTAGGGACCTGCTGGGTGGTGGGACCTGAGCCCTTGGGCTGGGGAGGGGGTGGGGGGCAGGGGCTGCTCCCCCCAAAAGGGGATCCCCAGGGGCCAGCAGCACCAGGCTTCCTGCCATGGGGCTGGGCTGCAGCCAGCCCCCCCCAGACCCCTCCCTGTGGCTGGTCCCAGGTGCCAGCCCCCCCACCCCCCGCTGCCCCCGATACACCCGGATGGTCACCTGGGTGCACCCCCCACCCGACCATCTCTGGCACCCACCTGGCACACGCCCCACGGCACTTCCCATCCCCCCAGGGTGCCCCCCACACCATGCTCAGGCCAGCAGGCAGGGGGTGCCCCAGGCAGCCCTTAGCTGCCCCCAATCAGACCCCTGGCCCAGCATCCCTCTGGGGGTGGTGCTGCCCGTCTCCATGGGAGCGTGCTGCAGGCGGGCTGGGCATGGGGTGGGGTGCCCGGGGAGGGAGGGGGAGTCCGGGGGGGGGCCTCGCCGTGTGGATTAACCCCTTTTCCGCCTGTGCCCCGCAGGTGCTCACAGCCCGTCGCCGTCCAAGAAGCCCCGGAACCGCAGCATCTTCCAGTCCCTGTTCTGCTGCCTCTGCCATGACGCCTCGGACCCCGTCCCGGTCAACAACAACGCGCCGCTGCTGGTGGAGGAGAACGGCGTCGTGCCCAAGGTAGGGGGGGCCCGGAAGTGGGCAGGGGGCACTTCCATGGGCAACCCCCTGGCCCCCCGGCCCCAGCTCACGGGAATCCTGCTTCCCTGGGATGAGCCCCGCAGGCCGGCCTGGCTCCGCGCCCGCCCCTCTGCCTGCCAGGCCGTGCCGGGCCCCCCAGGGCCTTCCCCCAGGGACCCCAGCAGCCCGGGCGCGGGGGGCTGCCCAGTGGGGCCCAGGCCCCCCCCCCCCCCCCGGTATCCTCTCCCTCCTCGTCCCGGCCTCTCCAGGACCCTGTGCCAGGCCTGCCCGCTGACCCAGCAGCGCTTTGGCCCACAGCCTCTCCGGGATGAATGGGGCTGGGGGGGCACCAGGCTCCCACAAGCTGTTCCCTCTGGCAGCGCCCCTCCCCCCCCGCCTGTGGGGCCATCGCTCCCCTTCCTCCCCCCACAAAGACGGGGATCCCCAAGGGCTCTGGGATCTGCTTGGGGGCAGTTTCTCTCGTACCCGTCCCCCTTCCCATGGATAGTACGCGCCCAGGCGACGCTTTGGGATAGGGATCGGGTCATGCCCCCCTTCAACTGGGGCAGGGGAAAGCCCCGATGCTGGCACAGCGCATGGCAGAGGCAGAAGCCAATGCTGGGAGTGTAGGGGACGCTGCTGAGTGGGACCCCGGCGTCCTGGGGGGTGGCAGACAGGCAGTGGGGTTATTGTGGTTTCCTCCCCACCCCCCCAGGTCACAGGCTGTCCCTCCCCCTGGGGCCCCCAGATGCCGGGATCCAGCCGCGCTGGCCCGGGCCAGGGCAGGGAGTGAGCAGTGACCCTGTATCCCGGCGAAACTGGAGGGGGGCAGAATCGAGTCACCCGGGGGGAAACTGAGGCTGGGCCCTGGGGTTGGTGCCCTGAGGCTGGGCAAAGTGCCAGGGGGGTTTTAACGGCCACGGGACGGGAGTTTGACACCTCGGCTGGACAATGGTAAATCCACAGCCTGGTCCCTGCCAGGGGAGAGTGCCCCCTGCTGACCCCCA
>NW_020687589.1:0-5940 GCF_002925995.2 Terrapene triunguis | reverse complement strand
TGTGGGGGCTGTCCATACTGTTTTGTTATTGTAGGGTCTCTCAGGAGTGTTGGTTTGTTATCGTGGGGTTATATTAACAGATCCCGTCCACAGGGGTTAAACTCTCATAGAGTATTTCCTGGAGGGGGACCCCCCCCCAACATGCTGTGAAAACTCCAGGGGACTTGAAAATATTTCCCAGAGCTCTGCTCCGGATTCTGCCCTGTCCCTGCGTCAGTGATGCAGGACCGGGGGAGGGAGGGGAGCAGCCCAGCCCCTGGCAAGTGGGACCCTTCTCTGCCTGGGCCAGGTGCTGGGGCCAGGGGGCTCCCTGGCTGCTGTGCGGCTGAGCCCCATAGACCTGCCCCTACATCCAACTGTGTGTGTGCTCTACCCTCACCGTCAGGGCTAGCCCCATTGCCCAGGGCAAGGCTAGGGGGCTCTGGGCTGCAGGGGGAGGGGCTCAGCGGGGGGCGCTGGGCAGCGGGGCGGGGGCTCAGCGGGGGACACTGGGCTGCGGGGAGCGGGGTGGGGGGTTCATCAGGGGGCGCTGGGCTGCAGGGAGCTCAGCAGGGGGCGCTTGGCTGCGGGGGGCAGGGTGGCGGGCTCTGCAGGGGGCGCCGGGCTGCGGGGAGTGCAGATTAACTGGGAGCCAGGACTCCTGGGTTCCGTCCCGGGCTCTGGGAGGAGAGTGGGGTCTAGTGGTTAGAGCGGGGGTGGGGGGTGGCTGGCAGTGGCTCCTGAGCCTGTTTCTCTCTCCCTGCCCAGGTCCGCGTGCTGTGTGTGGCGCCCCCCGTCCCTTAGGATGAGTAACTGCAGCAGCCGCGCGCTGACGCTGCTCAGTAGCGTGTTCGGGGCCTGCGGGCTGCTGCTGGTTGGCATCGCCGTCAGCACCGACTACTGGCTTTACATGGAGGAGGGCATCGTGCTGCAGCAGAACCAGACCACCGAGATCAAGATGGCGCTGCACGCCGGGCTCTGGAGGGTCTGCTTCTTTGCCGGTACGAGCCCCGTGTTGCGAGCTTCCCCCGGCAGTGCCCCCAGCCAGGGCTTCTTTGCATCCCCGTAGCACTGCCCTGGCTGGGGACTCCTTGGTGCTGCGAGTTTCCTCAGAGCAGTGCCCTGGCTGGGGCTTTGCCAGGTAACGCCATCTCTTGCCCCCTGCAGGCCGGGAGAAGGGCCGGTGCGTGGCATCAGAGTACTTCCTGGAACCCGAGATAAACCTGGTGACGGAAAACACGGAGAACATCTTGAGTAAGTGAGAGGGGCCCCTCCCGGCCCGGGGGCTTCGAGACAGAGCGCACGGGCAAGAGGGTGTGCACGGGGAGAAAACGTGTCAGCTCCCACATGCTGTGGAGAGGAGATGGCAGCAGTGTCACAGGCGTGTCCCAGGACTCTGTGGTCAGCTCCGAGCAAGACGGCATGTGGCATGAAGCCCAACTGCCTGGCACCCTGGTCCTCCGTGGGGTTGGGAGCTGTTAGCAGCGGGACCTAGGGGGGGTAGAGCTGGAGTTTGTAGGGGGCAGTGGGGACAGGAGGAGATGGGGGAGGAGGTGTTCCCATGGGCAGGTGGGGTACATGGGGGATGGGAGGTGAGGAGAGTGTTGGGGGGTCTGAGAGAGGGTGGTCCTACCCCCTGGGATGGGGTGGGGGACAGGGTGGAGGTGCTCTGACTGGTGTCCCCCTCCCCCCACAGAGACAGTTCGCACGGCCACGCCCTTCCCCATGGTCAGCCTCTTCCTTGTCTTCACGGCCTTCGTCATCAGCAACATCGGCCACATCCGGCCGCAGAGAACCATCCTGGCCTTCGTCTCTGGCATCTTCTTCATCCTCTCTGGTGAGGGGCCTGGGAACGGGGTGGGGGGCTCGGTAGGGGGTCCTCTCCCCTGGCAGTCAGGGCTGGCCCCAATGCCCCAGTGCAGCACTAGGGGGCACTGTCCTGCAGGGAGTGGGGGGCTCAGTAGGGGGCGTGCTCCCCTGACAGTCAGGGCTGGCCCCAATGCCCCAGTGCGGCACTAGGGAAGCGCTGTCCTGCAGGGAGTGGGGGGCTCAGTAGGGGGCGCTGTCCCCTAGCAGTCAGCACCCCCCAAAATCCTGCCTGAGGTTGTGGTTGGATGTGAGATTCTCTTTCAATTCCCATCCCAAACTTTTGTGTGGTGCAGCCATTGAATAGTGCCAGGAGTGGGGGTCCCTGTGTAAACACCCCCAGCGCCCTACTTCAGAAGCGGCTGCATCTCAGGGCTGGGCGAGGGATCCCCATATAAACAGTCCCCGTGTCCCACCCCAGAGGTGGCTGCATCTCAGCACCCAGTGTGGAATACTGGTATAAACAGGCCCCACGCCCCACCAGAGAAAGACACTGGAACAAATATGAAAGAACCAGTTTGCTGTGCACCTGGAGGATAACGGAGTTGTAAGGAACAGTCCGCACGGCTTTGTCAAGAACAAATCATGCCAAGCCAACCTCATTTCCTGCTTTGACAGGATTACTGGCCAAGTGGACGGGGGGAAGCAGTAGATGTGAGAGATCTGGATTTTTAGCAAGGCCCGCGTGACATTCTCACTAGCAGACTAGGGAAATGTGGCTCTTTCTAGATGAATTTACTATAAGACAGATGCATCATTGGTTGGAAGACCGTACTCTAAGCGTCGTTACCATTGATAACTGGGAGGTGGCTCTAGTGAGGCCTGCAGGGGTCAGTCGTGGGTCCGGTACTATTCACTCTTTTAATGAATGACTCGGATTATGGAGCGGAAAGTGGCATTGGCAGATGCCCCCAAGCCTTGAGGGGTTGTGAGCCCTTTGGAGGATGGGATTAGCGTTCAAAACGACCTGGACGAATTGCAGACGTGGTCTGAAATGGACCAGATGAAATTCAGTCCAGACAAGGGCCAAGTCCGTCACTTGGGAAGGAAAAATCCAATGCACGGCTACAAAAGGTGGACTAGCTGGCTAGGGGTTCAGACGGCTGGAAAGGGGCAGGGGGTTAAAATGGGTCATGAACTGAATACGAGGCAACGACGCAGTTGCCAAAAAAGCGACTGTCCTTCTGGGGCTGGGTAACAGGAGTGTCGGACGTAAGACGCGGGAGGTGATTGTCCCGCTCTGCTCGGCGCTGGTGGAGACCTTGGCTGCATCCAGTTCTGGGCACCGCCCTTTGGGACAGAGGCACAGATTGGACAGAGTCCAGAGGGGAGCCAGAAACCCGGTCCAAGGGAAGTTTTAAAAACCTGGGCATGTTTAGTCCAGAAAAGAAAAAGCCCAAGGCGGGGACCCGAGACCAGTCTTCACATAAGAGCTGTTATAAAGGGTTGTGATCAGTTGTTTTCTACGTCCGCTGGAGGTGGGACAAGAAGTAATCGGCTTAATCCTCAGCAAGGGAGATGTAGGTTAGATATTAGGAAAAATGTTCTAACTCTAAGGGGAGGAAAGCTCTGGAATCGGCTCCCAAGGGAGGTTATGGCATCCCCGTCAGTGGAGGTTTTAAGAACAGGTTGGCCAGACCCCAGTCGGCACTGGTCTAGGTTTACTTGGTCTGGCATCAGTGCAGGGGGCTGGATTAGATGACCCCCTTGAGGTCCCTTCGATCCTGACATTTTTATAGTCCTCGTGTAAACAGGCTCCAGGCCCACCCAGAGGTGGTCGCATCAGTGCGGGCCGTGGGGTCCCTGTATAAATAGCCCCTGCACCCCACAATGCTGGGCGAGGGGTCCCTGTATAAGCAGACCCCATACCCCACCCCAGAGGCAGCCACATCTCAGCGCGGGCCGAGGGGTCCCTGTATAAACAGCCCCTGCACCCCACCCCAGTGGGGCTGCTTCTCAGTGCTGGGTGAGGGCTTCCTGTATAAGCAGACCCCATGCCCCACCCCAGAGGCAGCTGCATCTCAGAGCCGGGCGAGGGGTCCCTGTATAAACAGGCTCTGCACCCCACCCCAGTGAGGCTGCTTCTCAGTGCTGGGCGAGGGGTCCCTGTATAAGCAGACCCCACGTCTCACCCCAGAGGCGGTCGCATCTGAGCGAGGCGAGGGGTCCCTGTCTGAACAGCCCCCAGAGGCGGCTGCATCTCAGTAGCTTTATCGTTGGCCCTATCTCTTGCAGGCCTGTCTCTCGTGGTGGGGTTAGTTCTCTACATCTCCAGCATCAACGACGAGGTGATGAATCGGCCCAGCGGGTCGGAGCAGTATTTCCACTATCGCTACGGCTGGTCCTTCGCCTTCGCAGCCTCCTCCTTCCTCCTCAAAGAGGTTTGGACCTTGCCCCACACCTCATCCCAACCCCTCCTCTTCGGGGCCCTGGAGATTCCTGGCTGGCTCTGTGCTGCCCCCTGGGGTAGGACTTAGAACCCCTTTTCCCTGATTCTGCAGGCTGAACTAACGGAGAATCCCCCTCTGCTGGCACAGTACGGTGACTGACACATGGAGGGGGGCAGTTCTAATCTATCCAGCAGGGGGCAGTGGCGAGAGCTGTTGCGGGAGCCTAGAAAGTCTCTGACCTCAAATTACAAACTGTGGAGTCCTTAAAATAGATGAGGTAGATGGGCCCAATTGGGAGGGGAGGGAGGTCTAGTGGTTAGAGCAGGAGGGCTGGGAGCCAGGACTCCTGGGTTCTATGCCCGGCTCTGGGAGGAGAGTGGGGACTAGTGGTTAGAGCAGGCAGGGGCTGGGAGTCAGGATGCCTGGGTTTTATCCCCGGCTTGGGTGGGGGGAGTGGGATCTAGTGGATTGGGGGCAGGGGAGAGCCAGGACTCCTGGGTTCCATCCCCAGCTCTGGGAGGGGAGCAGGGTTCTGCTGTCCCATTCCCTCCCCTTCCACTCACTGTCCCCCCCCCCCACCTTCTGCAGGGCGCCGGCGTGATGTCCGTGTACCTGTTCACCAAGCGCTATGCGGAGGAGGAGATGTACCGTCCTCACCCAGCCTTCTACCGCCCGCGCCTGAGCGACTGCTCCGACTACTCGGGCCAGTTCCTGCACCCGGAGGTGTGGCACCGCGGGCGCAGCCCCTCCGACATCTCCAGTGACGTCTCCATCCAGATGACCCAGAATTACCCCCCTGCTATCAAGTACCCCGAGCACATGCACATATCCACCTCGCCCTGCTAGGCCAGCCCCCCCGACCATCCCCCACCGGGGCCTGCCAGCTGCCCCCCACCCCAAAGACTGCGCGGAGTGGGGCCCACCCATAGATCACAGACGGGGTGCTACTGGACTGAAACCTCTCCTTGTCCCCCCTTTCTCGCTCCCTTTGCACCATCTCTGGAGGCCTCCCCAATTTGGCCATTTTGGCAGGATTTGTGACAGGAAGTCCCCCCGTCAGCCATTTTGGTAGCCATGGGAGCTTGGCGGGATTCCTGACAGGAAGTTACCCTGTTGGCCATTTTGATAGCTATGGGAAGGTGGTGAGATTCCCATGAGGAATTCACCCCGTCGGCCATTTTGGTCACTGAAGGATTCCCAACAGAGAGTCACCTTTTCGGCTATTTTGGTAGCCATGGGAACTTGGCAAGATTGCCGACAGGAAGTAACCTGTTGGCCATTTTGGCTGCCATGGGCAGGTGGCAGGACTCCCGACAGGAAGTCACCCCATTGGCCATTTTGGTTGCCACAGGAAGGTGCCGGGATTCCCAACAGGAAGCCACCTGTCAGCCATTTTGTTTGTCATCATCGGGCCAGCCCCAGATACTTTTTTTGTCCCCACAGGGGCCAATTCCTAACAGGAAGTGATCCCTCCCTGCTCCAATCTCTTCCTCCCAGATCCTGACAGGAAGTGGCTCCTTTGCCATCTTTTTTGCCCCACAATGGCCAACCCCGGTTAGGAAACTGCCCATCTGCCATTCTGGTTGTCATTGTACCAGCTCCCCTTGGTATGGATCCTGAGAAGAAATGGCTCCTAATGCCATTTTCCTCAGTTCCAGAATGGCCAACCCTGACAGGAAGTCACTCGTCAGCCATTTTCCTTGTT
>NW_020687588.1:375-1335 GCF_002925995.2 Terrapene triunguis | reverse complement strand
GGATGGATGGATGTTGGGAGGAAGGATGGAGGGACGGAGGGAGGGATGGAGGATGGAGGGAGGATGGATGGATGTTGGGAGGATGGAGGGAGGGACGGAGGGACGAAGGGATGGATGGAGGGAGGGAGGGATGGATGGATGTTCGGAGGATGGATGGAGGGAGGGAGGGCCGTGCATACGGACAGACTGAGGGCCGCGCATACGGACAGACAGGCAGCCCTGGCCCCTCGCACCCCCAGTTCACTCTATGCCCCCCCGGGTCCCTGAGTGCAATTCGGAGGCTCGTTTTCCACCCCAGCTGGGCCTGGAGGGGGGGGATTATAACTGACCCATGCACCCCTCCACCCCCACCAGCACCCCTGCTTCCCTTCACCCAACTGGCTTTGGCCTCTGCCCCCCACTCAAGACACCTAAGACTTCTCCAGTGACAGTATAGCCCCCCCCAGCCTTCACCCCCCATGACAGCTCAGAGCCCCCCCTGCACCCCTCATGACAGCTCAGTCCTTCCCCCCCTCCAGCCACTAACCTCCCCACCTGTGCAAAGGCCATGCAAATATCCCGCCCCGCCGCATGTGCCTCAGGGACGCGGCCCCTCGACCCACATACCTCAAGTGCCCGCCTGCAGGCCTGGCTGGCCCCCCTCGCCCACCAGCCGGGTTACCCCCACTCCAGCCCCAGCCCCCAGCCGGCCTAGGGCCTGGCTTCTCTCCATCGCCTTGCGACGTTTCCATGGAGACAGACAGCCATCAAAGCAGCTCCCCTCGCTCTGCCTCTAGCATGTCTCAATCCAGAGGGAAACCCGCTGGGCAGCACGAGGTGCCCCCCCCACCCGCCCCTGGGAGAGAACCCAGGAGTCCTGGCTCCACCCCACACCCCACTAGCCCCCCCCCCCAGAGCCTGGGAGTGAACCCAGGAGTCCTGGCTCCCAGCCCCCACCCCACAACCCACTAATCCCCCTCC
>NW_020687588.1:0-275 GCF_002925995.2 Terrapene triunguis | reverse complement strand
CCCGACCCTGGGAGAGAACCCAGGAGTCCTGGCTCCACCCCAGAAGCCACTAGACCCCCCTCCCCTCCCACCCTGGGGGCTCTGAGCATTGGGGAGCCCCCTCCCCAGGATGGGTGGGGTGGAACCCAAAGCGGGGACCCCGCTCCCCTGGCAACAGCCCCCCAGCTCCCGGTCACTCGCTGCCAGAGGAGGTCCTGGGGGGCTGGGCCGATCCGGGGGGGATACCCAGGGGTGCCCCAGAGACCAGGGGGCTGGCGGGGCATGGGGCGAGCAGT
>NW_020687587.1:0-1016 GCF_002925995.2 Terrapene triunguis | reverse complement strand
CACAGCCCAGCGCCCCCCGCTGCCCCCCAACTCCCCACAGCCCCCTGCCCCCTGCTGCTCCCCCGCTCCCCACAGCCCAGCGCCCCCCACTGCCTCCCAACACCCTGCAGCCCCCTGCTGCCCCCCAAATCCCTGCAGCCCCCAGCTGATGTGTCCGGTCGTCCCCAGGACGCCCGCCTGGCCGGGGGCTATGAGAACGTGCCAACAGACGACATCCACATGCGGCAGATCGGGCTGGAGAGCGAGTGGCTGCGGTTCCTGCGGGAATTCATCGCGCCCGTCACTGAGATGCTGTACCCCGGCTACTACACCAAGGTACCGGCCGGGGGGGCCTGGGGGGCCCGGACCCCCTCCCCTGCAGCACGGGCCCCCCCACCCCTCCCCCACAGCACGGGGCCCTCCGGGCTTGGGAGCGCTCCTCCGGCCGGCACCAGCAGCGGCTGCAGGGCCATTACCCGGCATGGGTCACGCCCTCCCTCTGGCCCCGCCCACTCTGACTGCCTCTCCCCCCCAGGCCCAGGCCCTGCTGAATTTCGTAGTTCGGTACCGGCCGGAACAGCAGCCGGCGCTGAGACCCCACCACGACTCGTCCACCTTCACCATCAACATCGCGCTCAACAGCAAGGGTAGCGACTACGAGGTGAGACCCCCCACCCCCCGGGGTAGAGCAGGGGCTGCGCGTCGGGACTGAGGGGCACCGGGGGGCCGGGTAACGGGGGGCCGCGGGTCAGGACTGAGGGGCACCGGGGGGCCGGGGTACCGGGGGGGGCTGCACGTCGGGACCGGGGGGCACCAGGGGGCCGTGGGTCAGGACCGGGGGCCCCCCTCACGCCCGTCTCCCCCAGGGCGGCGGCTGCCGGTTCCTGCGCTACTCCTGCTCTGTGACGGCCCCGCGGAAGGGCTGGAGCCTGATGCACCCGGGGCGCCTGACCCACTTCCACGAGGGGCTGCCCACCACCCGCGGGACCCGCTACATCATGGTCTCCTTCGTCGACCCCTAGCCCCGGCCGCGCCCC
>NW_020687586.1:0-2087 GCF_002925995.2 Terrapene triunguis | reverse complement strand
CCCCCCCGCGGGCCCGACCCGGACCCCGGACCCCGCCAGCGCCGTTGCCGTCGCCATCCGTCCCCCAGCACCGCGCGACACTGTCGCAAAACCCGGCCGCCGCGCGCGGGGGGATAGCGAGGCGTTTTTGCGACACCCCGTTCGGCCCCCGACCTCGCTTGACGGCGAGGTGAGAAGGCGCTTTCTGTGCGCGGGGGGGGGGGGGGGCGGACGGCGACGCTTTACGGCAACGCTCAGCCCTCGCGGGTGGCCGTTTTACGGCAGCCGCCCGCGTCGCGCTTTACGGCGGTGTGGCGGATTCCGCGCTCGCCCTGTCGACCCCGGCCCTTCGCTCTACAGCGGCCCGTGGCTTTACGACACACAAGTCGATGTCGCTTTACGGCGGCGCGGCCGCCATCCCTATTGGGACGTGCTCTGGCCTTGCTTTACGGCACTGGGTCCAATACCCCTTTGCGACGCCCGCCGGGTCCACTTTACGGCAGAGTGGCCACCGCGCGAGCCCGGCGCACCGTCGCCAATCGTTCTGACGTCATCGCTTGAATCTCTGACGTCACCAAGCACCTCTCCACGTGTCATGATGACATCACATCTCGCATGTTGTATCACAGTGATGTCACCAGGGAGCAGGGTGACATCACTTCCTGTGCCTGGCGTGGCCGTGATGTCACGGCCTGGGGCTGTGATGTCAGCAGGGCTGGGTGTGACATCATCACATCACGTGTGATGTCACCACCCACCTCCCTAGCATCCGGCCAGCCCCGGCCGACCCCCCCCCCCCCCCTGCCCCCCCCCCCCCCCTGTCCCATGGCCCCGCCCCCGCCCTGTGTGTCCCCCACCCCTGCCCCATGGCCCCACCCCCGGCCCCACCCTGTGTGTCTCAAACCCCTGCCCTACGGCCCGCACCACCCTTACCCTGCCCACGCTGCGCCCCACGCCCGGAGGGGAGCTGCCCACAGGGGTCACACGGCCGCACTGAGACCCACCCCATGCACCCCCGGCAGGGGCCAGGCGCTGATCCTGGTGGCGCTGTCCCACATTACCGGGGGGGTGCAACCCCTACGGGATCCTCCCCTCAAAGAGGCCCAGAGACCAGCCCAGCCGGGCGGCAAAACACATCTTGCGACAAAAGACTCCGGCGACCACGTCAAGCTCGGGACATCTCTTTACTTGGCCCCCGTTTCCGGGGCCACTGGTTCACAACCGCGCCCAACGCCCTGCCCTAGAGGGGACAGGCCCCTGCCCCATTCCCTGCCCCCCTGAGCCAGCCAGTCCCCGCCCTGGGGCCGGGTGGGAGCCGGCGCCCCCTAGATGGGACAGGCCCCTGCCTCATTCCCTGCCCCCCTGAGCCAGCCAGTCCCTGCCCTAAGGCTGAGCAGACCGAGTGCCCCCCAACTTGTCCTCTCCGGCGCCCCCCGGCGTCGCTCAGGGCAGCTCCAAGAGGCCGCGGGTGGCGTAGAGCTGCTGGGTGATGTTATACACCCTGGAGATGGTGCCGACGGCATCCAGGAGCACAGCCCGGGCCTCCTTCTCCCCCTCGGCGCAGACGAGCCCGTACAGCTCCCGGCGCGAGGGCAGGGCCAGGAAGGCCAGCCCGGCCGCCTGCCGCACCCACCAGCCATGGTACCGGGCCAGGGCCGCCTGGTAGGCCTCGGCGCACAGCTGGGAGGGGTCTTCCTCCGCCCCACTGCGGCCCAGCTTGCCCAGGAACAGCTCCAGCCACTTGAGGGCCCGGTGGAGGCGCAGCAGGGTCCGGCTCCCCGAGGGGGGCTGGTCCGGGGGCAGCACCCGGAGCCCCACCCGGCCGCGCCGCAGCTCAAAGGCCACCATGGCCTGCAGGGTGCGGTAGTGAGGGGCGTGCGGCCCCGAGCGGTGTCCCTCCAGGATCGCCATCTTCATCTGCGTCTCCCGGGCCAGGAGCCCGAACGCGGCCCCCAGAGCGTCAATCAGTCTGCGGTGCGGGGGGGGGGGGGGGAGGGAGAGGGACAGCTGAGTCCTCGCCCGGCGCTGAGACGCGCCCACCTCTGGGGCAGGGCGGCCGGTTACCCATGGACCCCTCGCCCGGCGCTGAGACACGCCCACCTCTGGGG